>NW_020447897.1:970642-993142 GCF_003343035.1 Apteryx rowi
CAATGGGAGCGGCGCTTCCTGCGCGGCGGGCGGGGCGGGGCCGGCGCTTCGGAAGAGGAGGGCATGGCTGTCATCAATGAAGTCATGCTCATAAGCTAGCCCCGCTCGCCGGCGCCGTACTCGGGCGGCTCGCGCAGAGGGAGCGCGGCGGCGGCGGCGGCACCCAGCGCGCCACTCCGCCCCGGCAGAAGGTGAGTGCAGCTCGCAGCTCCCTGTCCCCTCCCCGGCGCTCCCCTCGCCGCCCTTTATTGTTATTGATCCCACGCGCACGCACCTTCTCTCCATCTCCCCGCACCGCCTCCAAAAAAAAAATTAAAAAGAAATAAATCCCCGCGGGCCCCGGGGGTGATTATGCCACCTTCTGCCTCTCCTCCCCACCTCCTCCGACGTCCACCGTCCCCTCCAAAAATATTTACGTTCTCCAGTGGGTAGAGAGAAGAAAGTTTTGACCCGGTATTTCTGGAATAATCATAATGCAAAYCTCCAATAGAAGAGAGAGGAAAAGGGGGGGGACGAAAGAGAGAAAGACCCGTGGCCGCTGACTTGTGAGTCAGCTGCATAGCAGGGAGAGACCGGGAGGAGGAGAAGGCAGCGGGGGAGCGCGCCGTGCGTGTGTGTGTATTTAAAATCCGCGTATTTTCACGCATATACGCGTGGGCACGCAATGGTTAAAGGCAGCGGTGGGCACAACAACAACACGACGCAGGGCCGCGCCGGGCCCGGCGGCAGCGCGTCGCAGGCTGCGGGGCCGCGGTGGGGCGAGGGCAGCGCGGAGGCCGCGATCCGGGTCAGCGGCGCTGCCCGCCTGTGCCCGGCGGCGGCTCCCGGCGGCTGCCCGGTCAGCGCCTTTCGGCCTCCGTTTTCAGCCGCGCCGTCAGGCACTCCTGCTGTAAGGGTGTCGCGGTGCGCTCCCAAAATAGCGCTTCCCCCCCGTGCAGGAATCATGTCCGCCTCGCGAAGCGGAGAAGCACAAAACACGCGCTTGCAATTTTATAATCGCCTTCCAAGCAAAAAAAAACCCCCATATATATATTTCCGGTGTGCGCGGAAAATCTTTTTTTTTTTTTTTTGACGGGCCGAGGAGGGCGGGAGGACGCGCGCACACGCGGATGTCCAGGTAGAGGCGGGCGGCGGCGGGGGCCGGCACCGGGGAAAGTTCTCCGCCCCGCTCCGTGTGGCGGCCCGGGGGAGGGGGGCTGGCGGCTTCCCCCTTCCTCCGCCTGCGTGCGCCAGCGGCGGCGGGCAATCAGGAAGTCGCCGCCGCCGCTGCCGCCGCACACGGAGGCGCGTTTGATCGGCGCGACACGGCGGCCTAGCCCCGCCGCCAGGCTCGGCCCCGCCGCCGCCAGCCCACCTGCCGGCTGCCCCGCCGCCGAGGTAGAGGCTGCGGGGCCGAGCCGCTGCTTGGCGGGGGGGGCCGGGGCTGAGGCGCGGCGCGGGCGCTTGCAGCCTGTCGGCGGGGGCGAAAAACTTTCTAGAAGGGCGGGCGGGCGGGCGGGGAGACGCGGCCCTGCTGGCTGCGCCGGCGGAGGGAGGCGCCGGGCGTCCGCCGCCGAGGCCTACGCGCTGCCCGGCGTTGCCGGAAGAGCCGCGCGCGCCGCGGGAGGGGGGGCGGCCGGGCGGCCGTTAACGGCCGCGCGCCGCGGGATGGCGGGGGGCGGCGGCGGCGGCGGCGGCGGCAGGCTCGGGCCCTCTCCCGGGCGCTCCGCCGAAGTTCGCCGGCGCCTCAAACACATGGTGCCCCCCGCGCCGAGAGTTCACCTTGCTGGGACAGCACAGTGCACAAGACTGAAAAAAGTTGCTGCGCTTGACTCCCCCCCCTTTTTTTTTTCCTGTTTCTGAAATATACATTATTATCAAGTAAATACCGTGGTTAAGTGTCAGCGTAGCTGCCTAGATCATACCGAATTGATTTTCCTTGACATCTGCTGTTTACTTTGCTGTTGATGTTCAGACCTGCCGAACGTTAGGTGAACTCTGTTCTTTTTAGATGTCTTTTGATGAATATTTTAGATAGGTAAGTAATTAACCAGCCGAAGAGTTGAAGATATGTGTGTATGTGTGTGTATATATATATGTTTACCTTTTACCATATTAAGTATCATACTTGCTTAAAAAAAAAAAAAAGACGTGGGACCCATGCCATTTACTGCATTGTTCCATTTGCATTCTCTTCTGGGTTTTTTTTTGTTTTTTTTTTTTTAGATTTCTTCAGTGTTTCTTAATTTTAACCATGGCCCCTGAGACCGAGACAAATGAACAGTGTACCAGAATTTAATTCCTTTAGTGGTATACTGGTTGCATGTTCAGAGGTGGGGCAGCCTTCTCTGTGTAAGTTAGTGTATTGTTATGCAAATAAAGGCACGCTTTCTCTTTGGGAAACTAATTGCTCTATTACTCTCCTTGACTTCTGTTTCTTTTGTCCCTTTGTTACTCTAAGGAAAAAAAATGATGTACCGAAAGGAATGGATTAGAGACAGGTTTTTATGTCCATATGTAATATATCAGTAATAGGAGGCAAAAAGGTTGTATGGGTAACGAGAATTTTAAAATAAATTCAAAGTTAGGGGTATCGTACAGCATGCCTGAACTTGACAGAAGTAAAGCATCATTAAATACCGTATTTCTCTCGTGAGTTCTGTCTCAGCTTTAGGACTGGTGTTTCTGCGGTGCTTCATAGAACATATGCACCACAAGACTGTGTTCAAAGCAGTCTTAGATCTTTTCTTTTGTTCATTTCTGAAGTGGTCTGTGAGCATTTCTTGTCAAATTTGAAAAGTGCTTTGGCCAGCACCTGAGGCTTGAAATTGACAAGAAAAAGGTGCTCCAGCTAGTAATCTTACATTAAATGTATTCTTGCCAAAGGTGTAACTAAAATTAATATCTGCAGATGTATTTTCTCAATTTTGATTGGACTTTGAAGTTAAGGTCAGAATTTGCACAGTAGCAACTCTAAAAAAAAAGTCTGCACTTCTTCCTCAAATCCTGTCGATTTGATCTTGATTAATTATGATCCTGATTAATAATATTGCTATGATCTAGTGATCCTTTTCAGAAGGAGAATTTTCATTTTTTAATATGAATGAGTGTTTTTACAAATCATTAACTAAAATGTTTGTTATATATATATWTTTTTTTTCTGCTGCAGTTGAGGATCTCCATGTATACAAAGTTCTTCCTTGACCTCCACCCCTTTTGCAGTCCATCAATTTAGTTTTTCATTTCTGTTTGATACTCAAGTGAAGTAATAAACACAAGGTTATGATGTAAAGATCACTTGTCATGAAAATGGCAGCATGGAGAAGCTTATGCTATATTTACAAGATAAAATAATTGAGTATGAATAAGGGAAAGAAGTAAGCCCTCCTTTAAATACAGCTTTGGTAGTTTGCAAATATAGCAGAATAACAAGACTGAGACTCAAAACTGTTTTTTTTTTTTTTTTTTGGCATGTTTAAAATCATCACTTCTTGTGTGCAAACATTTTTATTTCTGCCTCCACTTGACAGAGAAAATTTCCTATGTCTTGCTGTAGGCTATAAGCACAGAATGAGAAATGAATTTTTTCTTTAGCAAAAATGTTAAAATAAGTTTGTTGTCCTGAAAACCATGCTGTTGTATCATCTTCAGTGATATTTTATCTTAAGTAACTTGTATTAAGAACAAACTTCTCCCTTGTTCCTCCTCTTCTCCCTCCTCTAAGACAAACCTTGTCAGTAATACAATGAATTTCTTTCCTTCTACCCACCTCTAATTATGGCTTTTGTTTTTCAGAATCTAATGTGAAGATGATGTTCAATAACTGTGATTAATGCCTGTAGAAAAGGTCACAGCATGGAAACTTAATCCGTAACCAGTCAGCACTCTCATGAGTCAGTTTTGTGTCCCCTAAATGTGCAGTAGAATCTGCACTTGCAGCACTGAATAGTGCTAATCCAAACGTGGACTTGATTTTAGGCATTGACAGCTTGTCTGTAATGAATGTGTCTATGGGGTTGAAAAGCAGTTCACTAGACTCCTAATCCCAGCCGTCTGCTCTAGCCTTTCCTGAAGGCTGCTACCTTCTGAGGCAGAGCCATCTGAAGGGATCACATGCCTGTGCTTTAGCTTCCGCAGTGAAAAGTTTGATGACAAGGCTTACACCTAACTTGTGTGAACTCTGACTTGTGATGGCTTCCCTTGGACTGGCTGGAGTAGATCCAGTCGCCAGCTCTTAGCCAGTCATTTGTTGGTGCTGATTTTAGTTTTTCATACTAGGACTATCCTAAAGTAAGCTGTATCAGTGTGTGATTGTGTTACATGATTCCACAGTGAAATGTCTGGTGCAAGCACACAACCTATTCTGCTAGCTGTGCTGTGGGGGAGGATAGCAGTGTTTAGCAAAGGGCTGGGGAAAACGATGWGGCTGTGTCCAGAGCTTGTTTGTCTCTGTCCTGAGTATCTGGATATGCAACTAAGGTGCTGTGTTCTGATTCTGTGGTTTGAATGTTAAATGCCAAGTTCCCTTCCAGAAGTGGTCTTGAAGTTACAGTGAAGTTACATACCTGGGTATGTAAAGGTAGATCTTCAGCTGTTAGTGTGCTCCACTTCTTTTAGGTGAATTGAATAACACTGGTTTATGTCAGTTGACAATTTGATTCTTCTCCTTTACTGATTTTATGTTGTTTCATATACACCTATTAATTGACTAAATCATTGTTTGATGAAATGACAATAGTGAAGTCCTAATAAATGTTAATGCACAGTGTCCTGTGGGACTGTAAAATACAGAGCACTGCCTTGCTTGTAAATATTCTAAGTTATTTGTTTTATTATAATGAGCTGTTGTATTGATCAATTCTTAACATTTCCACATCTTCATTTAGTTATTGTTAGCAAATTAAGCAAAACCCACAAATCATTGACAGTGTCATTCTGTGTTTTTTATGGTAGTCTAAGAAAGGTAACCCGGAGTTACCCTGTTCCCAGTAACAGTGTATCATGCTTTCACAATGTATCTTTTCAAAACCATCTGTGACTCGTGACTGCAGTTGGAAATGGGAGGGGGGAAGTGGACTGTAGTTAACTGTCTTCCTGTAGAGGTACAGTTATGGGGAGGTGGTCTGCATTGCAGTGTGCTAATAGCATGTGGCTGACACTTGGGTCTACACTGCCTTTTCATCAGATCTAAATGGTGCAGTTTCCTTGCTTTCCGCTATCAATCCAAAGCAGGGGATCTGGCTGAAAACACACTGGCTGAGACTCAATTTGGGTTGACTCAGTCTGGAAAAGGCAGAAGTTATATTGGATGGTGATGGGACACAACTACAGGAATTATAAATACTTACTGCTCCATCTGTTCCTAGACTCAGTGCAACTGCCCCGTGCCAAAGCAGTCCACAGTCTCTGGATCTTTTGGGGTGTCCAGCTGGTCTTGAATTCCTAAGTAGTGATGGTAGTTTCTTGCCTCTTCTGTTTTAGTTTTGGATCTACTAATGTTGCATACTTTTCCCCATGTGAAGGAAATCCATGTCTTTGTTACCTTGGGGTTTGTAGCAGCTTTATACTGAAGTATGTGCAACATGCTTGGATGCTGTGGGCACCAAAACATTGAGCTGATAGAAACCCCATTGTACAACGAAACAGCTGTATCTACAAAACTTTCTGAGTGTGTATAAAGTGAAAGTGCAGAGCATTTGTGCTTAAGGATTACCCTGACCCTCATAGCGTACTCAAAATCTTTGTAATGTAGATATTCACAATCCTGAATCCTTTCATCCAGAAATATTTGAGCATTTTGTCCAGATCCTAGGTCTTTCTCTTTAGCTCTTGGTGTTGAGGCTCCTTTTGTGTTTGTGTCTGGCTAAGTCACCTTGACAATGATATATTTTTTTCTGTCTAAGCTCTGGGGTGTCCAGAAGAGGTGCGAGAAAATTTCTGGGACCTCAGGAAGAACTGCATGATTCACCACAACTGATTCAGTCCCTGCTTGTTCCCTGGCATGGGCTCAAGAAATAAAAAGGGTTTGATTTGAATACATATTCTGTCTGGCAGAAGGAGCTGCCTTCATCTGAGAGAACAAAAAAGGAAAAAAAAAAGAATGGTATATAGCAGGCATCTCTGTGTTCAAAACTAAGAGAAGAGGATCCAGTCTACTGTTTGAGGCTGTTCATGAAAGAAATCTGGTGATGCTGATGTATGTAAATCTAGACAGTGTTTTGGGTTTACAGTTAAGAGTTGTCTCTTTTTGAAAGTCATGTGAATACTCCTGTGAGAGTTGTGAGGAAATTGTAGGATTGGACACTTGAGGAACAATTAGACAGTATGTAATACTTTTGAGAATCTGGGTCAGCAGCAGCATCATTTGGGACAATGTGATGGAAATTTGTTTTCTCATTTCATTACAGTCCTTAAAAATATGTTAAAAGCACTTACACTTTTTTTTTTCATGACTCTGAACAGGTACTCAGTAAATCAGTACTCCAAACATTTGACTTTCGCAGGGATCTGGTTACATATTGCTTATCTGAATATAGACACCAGAATTTACCTGAACTATGTGAATGTTTAGAGCCTGGCCCCCATTGCATCTGGTGTCTATTGGTAGATTTTTGCTTTGACTTTAATAAGAACCTAATTTCTTTAGGCCCTTACAAAAGTCTCATTGAAGTCATTTTTTATTAAAAATTATTAAATTTTGATGAGAATCTAATTTGTGCAGACTTTTTATACAATCTCAATCTTATCAAATAAAAACGAAGTCAAAAGCTTTTTAGTAGTTCTGCTCTGTAGACAGAGCCTGAGTTGGGAGGGTCATGCATAATGTGTCTTGGTTTATGGCAGTGGCTGTTTTTTCCTTTTGCCAGAGAAAACCACCTCCTCTCTTTAAATCTCTCAGTGTTCTTGGGCAGGACTTGTGGGCAGGTGTTCAGGTAATATTTTCCAATATTTTATATTCCCTTGAGTATAGATTTTATAAATTCCTTTTTTTTTTTTTGCCTGAAAGCTGTTCTTTGACAAATAAAATCTCTGAATACAAATCTGTTTAAGAAGGTTCACAATGTTATCTTCTCATAAGATTGGGTGAATTTATCTGCTCCTAACAAAAACAAAATGAAAGGACTTGATCTGGAGTGAGGAGTGCAGCTTTCCCCCTGGCAGTGATTGTTTTTTACAGCTTGGGCACTTGCTAACCCATTAAAAAGAATTTTAAATCTTTAAAATATGCTTACTGGAACTTTTTAATGTATATATAAATAAAATTGCAACCAGTGGAGTGGAAACTGAGGCCAATAAATTTTTATGAGAACCACAAGTTAAGTTTGAAATAAAGGTGCATGGAAGGAGAGATTTTGATATCCACTTTATTAGATAGGTTTAGGCAAAAGTATTTTGTAAAATATGACATTATGTGATATTGTGCATGGATAGTAGTTATTATTACTTCAAAATTGATTACATAGCAGTTCTGTATAAATTTTTCTTGGTAATGGTGTTGGTGCTAGGTTCTACCTTGTTAAACTGACTGAATTTGGCTTCTGGCATACAGAGAGATTCTGCTGTGAAGGTGCAGTCTTAGCATACTCCTGTGTTGTGCAACATAGTAATCATCTCTCATAAAAATTCTCTGCTCTGTGGAAACGTCTGTTGTCCCTCATACAGTGAAATTGCCAGTCCATTGTAAGAAGCCACGGCATGATGTATGCAGTTGTGATAATTTTAAAACATGATTCCTTTTGTGGTGATGTTGTGGGATTGTTGGGGACTAATTAGTGACTCAAGTGCTTGTTGTTGTCTTGTGTTTTGAACAGAGAAGCTTCAAAGGTACCACCCTGCCTTACCTTGCAAGGAAATAGGATCCCAAGGTAGTTTATTTTAAGTGAGGGTATTTTTATTTAAGGGATCTAAACAGCTCTTGTTCTAGTGTGTTGTCTTGAATCAGAGGAGAGTAGCAGCTAATAAGACATAACAAGAGGGAATTTATAAGCAAACAATATTAAACAGTTTTTGATCATGACAGAACATGTAGGTAACTGAGGGAAGAATAAGCAAAATTGGTCTTGATGTAGWAGCATTTGTCTGCTATATTGGTTCTGATAGATAAATACTCTTGCTTGTGGAAGAAAAAGGATCATCAGTTCTGTAAAGTTTAAATTGCCTGATTGCCAGCAGTAAGCACCAATACTCTTTTTTTTCTGTTGTGTCTTGCAAATGGACCTTCTTTTTGCTTTGGTAGGAATCTTGGGAGGCTGCTTTATTTTTCTTGAGCATTACTTTCTTAGTCTGACTTCTACTAGCTGGGATGTTGGCAGGGTTACAATGTGGGTTCATAAGAGCTGTTTCATAGCAGGGTTTACACTACTCACTCATACCAGAAAGTAACTACTGCTAACTATGAATAGTGATAAACCCAGGAGTTGAAAGTGGAACACTTTCTTTTCCTATAAGTTCTATAAAGAGAGAGGACAGGTTAGGGAGATCTCTTAGGTCTTAGAATGTGCTATCAAAATCTTGCAGAACAGAACACTTTTAAAAAATATTTGGTTTTCATTCTATTGGATTTATTGTTATAGGACAAGTAACCATGGGCAGGTAGCCTTATTATAAAACTACGCTCAAAGTAAATTAAAAAAAAATAGGCTGAGCCCATCTAATGGTTAGCTACTGCTGGATGTGGTGAACCTACTTGCTTTCTTGTGCTGACACTGAGACTCCTGTGTCCTTGCAGAAAGTCAGTTTAGGAATCTAAATGATCAGATTTTTTTTTTTTWATTTTAATAAGATTACTTATTTGCTGCCTTGGCTCCTCAGATAATGAGATCATTGTGTGATCAAACAAATCAAAATGGTGCTGCTGGGAAGTGGGGAGTACCAAGAACATAACTGGTTTTGTTGATAACAACTGATCATCGTTTTTGTAAAAGTATGGCAGCTCTGTCACTGTGTTACAATACACAGACATTAGTAGGCTAAAAGTTCCCAATGTTAGACACTCATAAAAGTTCTTAGAAAGTTGGAGAAGAATAATGTTTCAGGTCTGTAGCCTGCCTCAATTTGCTCTTTTAAGAACACAGAAGCAAAAAATAGTAAAAGCTGGTTTTCCAGCAAGTAAAGGCCTATAATTCATTCTCTGAGCTCCTACCATTTTATAAGCCACTTGAGCTGCATTCTTATGGCTTGTGACATCAGCAGAACCCCTCAAGTGAATTATAACTTGGTTCAGTCCAAAGCAATCTGTTGTCTTTTCTGTTGTCTGTTTCATTTGATACTGTGATTGCATACAGAGATAACCAGAGAGGTCCTAATTTAAGTATTTAATTAAAAAAAGTCATAAAACAGTCTTAAAATCATTTTTAATACTTGTTCTGCTGTATTACTATGCATTTTATAAAAAAGAATTTCACTGTATCTGATGAATTAGGGAGAGATTTCAGAACAAGCGTATGTGAGTGAAGATGCCCAGCAGTCTTCTGTGCCTTTAGGAGTACTGTGCTTGACTCCTTGTGATACAATCTGATGATTGCAATTCAGCTGTATTCATATTTTCTGGTAGATGCTTCTCTTAGCCTTGAAACTACTTTGTTCTATGGATGTTATATAAACATCCAGAAACTGACTGAACTGTCAAATTCCTTGATCATTCTAGGGGGCTTTTTGAAGGATGGGCATACTAATGCGTTGTGTTAGGGATCRCTTAAGCATTTTCTGATGATGACAGCTTGCATGTGTGTGTGTGTATAATGCTTACCAGCAGATTTTCTTCATTATGTTTTTTTTTCAATGCCCCTAATGTCACATAGAAATTCTGTTTTCATTTTGTTTTATTATTATAGCTATTCTGCTAATTGAAAAGGAGACAGAAAATAGATGTCCACGCCTACAGACCCTGGCGCCATGCCTCATCCTGGTCCTTCTCCTGGACCAGGACCTTCACCTGGACCGATCCTAGGACCTAGCCCAGGACCAGGGCCGTCTCCTGGCTCAGTACACAGCATGATGGGGCCAAGTCCTGGTCCACCCAGTGTCCCGCACCCAATGCCAACAATGGGGCCTACTGATTATCCACAGGAAGGCATGCATCAAATGCATAAGGTAATAGCTTTTTTACAAGTGAACCTTTTTCTTCTAAAGTTTTCTCCATTGATAAAAAGCATACTTACAGTACATTTAGACTTGCGTAAGACATGTTCCGCTTCATGTATCACCTGCAAAAGTGCAGCTACAATCTTAATTCTGTCTTTGTTACTAAAGATAATGTATACATCAGACTAAACACAGCTTGCTTGTTTTTAGTAGGCTAGTTTGAACTACAGAGTTAGCAGTTTTGCAAATCTTCACTTGTCAACTGTGCACTTTTCAGCAGGATAGGCCTTGCTAGAGAATAAATTTGGAGTACTGTAAGACCATTCTAACAACTGTTTTTTGTAATTAAATGAATGTTCTTGTAAGKTTTTTTTTTTTTCTTTTTTCTTTCTTTCTTGTGGTCTGTTTGGAAACATCTTGCTACCATATTGCATGTTTTCTGGGTTTTTTTTGTTTGTTTTGCATGAAAATCGATCTTTTAAAAATTATTTTAACTCTTAAAATGCTCATGTTTACAAATTTGTTTAATCTTCCATGTTGATGGAAAAAGTTTGTTTCCAAATTAATTTACATAGGCTCCATCTCACTAAGGAATTTAAAGCTATGTAATTTAGAACATGTGAATAATCTGAGTTCAGTCGTTGTTGTTACATGCTTAAAGTTACATGTGTGCTTAGACAATTGTCAGTGTCTTTTGCTTTGAGGAAATTTTTTCTGTCTAGAATATTTCTTTGAGAACATTCTATTARATATTCACATTTTATTTGATTGTGAAGCAAAGCTTTACAATTTATGATAATTTTAATTTCACTCACAGAAATATGCAATAACAGCTTATAGAGCCAAGATATTAGTTCAGAACACTTTGGTAACTACTGTTGGTGCTATTTGGTATTGTTATAAGCACATGTAGAAAACTTCAAATAATAATAAAAAAGAATTTAAAAAAATTATTTTTAAGTTTTAAAAGCATTTTAATTTTTCTCCTTCTGAATTGGCAACTTCTTCAAGTTGCCACTTTTATGTCCATATTAGTTTAAGTCATTAAAACAGTGGTTGTTGTGTCCGGTCAGTGAGGACACAATAGTTTCATCTGTTGCGTGAAAAACTGTATCATTTAAAACTTTTAATAGCACAGAGACAGCTGAGGTGATGGGGAACCATGTTGCAGCTCCCCATTTGTTCTGAACTGTTGAAATTGTCATCTCTGAGAGGTCAGCACATTCAGTACTTAAAATTTTGCATGTGAATCTTGAAGAATCTAATTTAGCTGCTAGCCAGATTAGACATTTGCAATTGGCATTTCCTTGTTTATGGAGTCAGTTACAGTTCAAGCTGCCAGTAGTCTGGTAAATTCCTAAGACTTCACAGACAACCAATATTTACATCCTTCAACTCTTAGTTCTTTCTGTTTCGAGAGATTCTGTAGCTGCACAAAAGAAAGGCAGCATCATGAACTTCACAATAGAACAGATGAATACTCCATACAGTATATCTTTAACTGCTGTATCCTGACTTACCTTGTGTGTTCCTTAGCAGATGTATGCTATGTCAGCCTTAGAAAAAGAACAACAAGTATCATCCTACAAAGTTCTCCTGGAGAGTCTAGGAGCATCTGAGATGTTCTGTGAACCAGAGTAGAAGTTCTCCCACTGTGATGTTGCAAGGCACTGACAAGTTTTGAAAAATGTACCATGACTCTGAAGAGTCTGGATAGCTGACTCAAAGGTGACCAGTCAGTGTAGCCAGAGCAAAATTACTTTCCCTCTTCTTTCCTGTGATTGTGAGAATGGGATTAAGGCTGTAATTTCACAAATATTGCTTTTCAGTAGCAATGTTAGTTTGAACTCCCTTGCTCTCCTCCAGGCTGCCGCTTCATCTGTTCCTCTGTGTGTGTGTGTGTGTGTGTGTGTGTGTGTGTGTGAGAGAGAGAGTGAGAGCGAGTGTGCAAGACACAAAATGTGTCTGTTGAATTGATACAGGTGGAAAAAATTAATATTTTTTCTTGGTTAACATTTTATTTTAGATCAGTTTCCTGGTCTCTCTTCCTGTGCAACTCCACAAATAGTGTATTTGGGACAACTGAGGGAAGGGCACGGGGAATGGTCTGTTTAAGAACTGCTGTCAAAGTGTGCCTTTAGAATATTTTGCAAATAGTCTTGAGTGTTGTTCCATGTAATTCAAAAAGTGGTCAGCCAGCTGCAGTTTACAGTTTGACTAGATAATTATTTTCTTTCTGCCTAGTGTTACGTAAAGCAGTTTGACTTTTAAGTCATGATGCAAGACTGTACTTTTTTTTTTTTTCTAACGAGAACAAATGACAGAAGTGGGAGATTGGGCAAAATATTCTCCAGTTAYGCAACTACTTGTAGGGTATGTGTATCTCTGCATACATATGCAGTGGAATGTGTTTTTCGCGTTAAAATTCACAAACTAAACAGAGAAGGGCCTTCATTCTATATTGGTTATTTGACTGGATTACAGAGAATAATATAATGCATATAGAATTTAAAAAAATCCAAAGCATGCAAAAGTATAAAAGTAAACTGATTGAGAGAAGCCGATATTAGTAAATCATAACTCCCACAGTTTGTTTACTTAACAACATTCAATGTGAAAGTTAGAGATTCTGTATTCAGATAACAACCAGAAAACTGGTCCATGGGAAAATTTACTATTGATTTATACAACATTTACAGTTATGACAGAAGCAATAAATTAACCATTTTTCTTGCTACTTTCTGAAGTAATCTTTAGACTTACCAATCGAATTGTCAGGAGAATCATTACAATTCTAATTTTTACTGAAGGATGTTGTGGCTGCAAGACAGCTCCACTGGCTCAAGGAGACATACCTAGGAGTCTGTTGGGAAGGGATAAACCACAACAGCCTAAAAGTCTTCTGAGCTGAAAATACTTAGAAGCCACAAAGACAGTTGAGGGAAGCATTGTTATGTGGTTGCCCTAATCTTATTCTTCCTGAGCATCAACTTTCAGGGCCCTTTTGGAGGCGTACCATAAGGATAAATGGTTTTAGTCTGAACCAATTCAGCTGTCTGTATGTACTTATGCAGCTGGGCTACATGACTTTACCTRATTAACTCTTTTAGTTATGACAAAAATACATCTATTTAATTTGCATGGTTCTTATTTGAGGGATGGAAAGAGTACTCTGAGCTCTGAGTTTATTTTCTCTTCTGTTTAATCATAACCTGAAACATAGTGACTTCTTTTGTGAATTTATAATGGAGTGTACTGTAAATGATTACTGGCTCTGGAAAAATTATTATGATTTCACAGACAGTATTATTATTTTGCTAAAATTGAATGACAGAAAAAATAGTTTTCCTACAAAAATGATTTTTTTTTTTTTACTTTAATGTATTTGTTCACTCAAATGTTCCATTAAAACAGAAAGCAAATGTTTTCCCCTTTCTTAGTTGGTTAATAGATCTGTGCACATTAGACATTTTAAGTACCTTAAGGTGCTGTTCTGGTCCTGAAAGTAACACCTTTCTATCCAGCAAATATGTTCCCTGCATTACCTCTGTTGTATTTGTTTACTTCGCTGAAAAAAAAAAAATTGCTGTCAGCCTTGAAAAATTAGCAGAGCCTTAGAAAAAAAAAGTTTTAGTGATTTTATATATGATAGACAGGATGGTTGGCCARGTCCCTACCGCAAGGGCAACCAGAGTCAGTCCCGTTGTCCGTTAGTTATGCCCTCAGTTGTACTATGCAGTTACGTGACAACAGACTGCCATGTGGTCTATAGAATGTTTTGTTGTTTGTATAGAGGATGCATGATCTAGAAGAAATCTAGTTTTATACTCAGCTCTTGGTCTCTGATTTCAGGGCCAGTGATCTTAATTTTTTTAAAGGAGGAAGGAAGCAGAAAACAAAAAAAGACACCTTAATCTGACAGTTTTCCTMGAAATAGATTGAACAGTGATTTAATGCAGTTTGTGAGAAGACCTTAGTTCCTAAATGAAGAGCAAAAGCGGTGTAGTTAAAATGTTCCCTGTACTTTAGGCACTACCTAAAATGCCAACTCTGTAAGTATGGGCTTGCATATAGTTGAGGGCATCCCTCATTATGATTTCTGGAAGCACTGTTCTGCATTAAGCCTATTCTGCACCAATTCTTACTTATGTGGAACGATGAAAAATAGTAACGTATACTCAAGGTTGAATACATCTCAACTTTGTATTTCCCTTCTGTTCTATGATAATATCAAAAGAAAAGAACCTCACAACAGTGGTGCTGTTTTGGTGTTACAGGTTATATTTCTCATGCCAACAATGTCTTTGAGGAAGATATCTTTAATAATTTATACAGGATTGAAAGATTTATACAAATTGCATGGGTATAAGGTGCTTTCTGTAGAGTTGCTTTTTTTTTTTTTTTTTTTTTACCAGTTACGTAGATTTAATGTTATCATCCAACTCTGTAACTATACCGTGATTCAAAGAGGTTTTGAAAAATAATAATATTTCAGTTTTGTTGTCCTCTGCTGAATTGTCTCCTCTATGTAATAGGTTTTTTCCCTGGACAGCAGTGGTGCTTTCAGGTTAAAAATACACTTGAAAGCACAAAGCCCTCTGCATAAGTTAGCAGTACTGTAATCATTAAAACTAATTTTATCCTCAAATGGAAAAATTCATGCCATTTTTATCTTTCATTGTTTTGTCAATAAAAACAGATTAATCAATTCTGCCTTTTCTAATTTGTTTCTAATGAATTGCACTTTCAGTTTCTCATAGCATAATTTCTGCAAACAAATAGAAGCAAGCCTTTTTTTGCTATATTTAAGCTCCCTTCCATTAGGCTTGAAACATTTCAGTTGGCTAAGGGTTTTGTTTATTTGAAATATTTCTCTTAAAAAAACCTTTTCTTTTGTTCAGCTCTTCCCACAGAAGCATTCCTCCAATTTAAGTTTCTCTGTATCACCACAGATCTTTATCCTTTAGCTTCCGTTTTTGTTTGTTTGTTTGTTTTTTAATTCTCCTTTTGAAAAGGCAGTTCTACCCATGCATTTGCTTTCCTCTTCACTGGCGCTCTTTGTTAATGTCAGCCCCCTCCCCTGTCTCCAATGTGCTAGTACTTTAGTGCCCTGGCTGTATCACATCTTAGTGCATTCAGAGCTGCCCACATCCACAGAGGCTTCGCTGCTGCTGTCCATCAGCGCAGTGACACTCATCCCTGCGGTGACACTACCTATGTGTACACTATCTCTCCTCTAGAAAGGAGGTCCAGTCTTCTGCACAATCTCTCCCTCCTCTTGGAGGCTCTAAAGATTTGGTCCTGGACATGTACCATGATGAAATAAGGTACAGGTCCTGCTTTACAGACGTTTTACTCCTTAGCATATAGCTCTTGGCAGTGGCATGTGAACCGTGTGTACAGTGTTGGTTGTCTCCGTAAGTAACGGTGAAGGGAGAGGGAGTGGTCTTCCTGCTTCRGAAAAGGGCATTGGGTTTTATTTGGTCTGCACAGTCAACCTACTTTCCATGTGTAAGTTAATTATCTGTCTCTACGTATCTACTCCATACCCCAAGTTTTTGTAATCAAAAATAGCTTCTCAAATAACAGATTTTTTTTTTTTTTTACTGATACAAGTTCCTTTCATAATTTTTTTTTGTATTATCGTGAAAGCTAAATGACTTGGTAAAAGTAAGAAATCCATGTTACTTTTGTATAACTTCCCTCCTCTTAGCCTAGAGTTTCTGATAAGGAAAAAATCATATTGGTAAAATCTTTCAGAAGCACCAATAAGCCATAGAAATGTTTACAGATATTTTATTTCTTATTATTCCAATGGAAAATGGGAAAATTATATGAAGGATTTATAAATTAAAATTTAGAATTATTTTTCCCTTTTTGTGCATAGAAATAATGACCAATGTTTAGTTCTGTTTAAATTGATTCATGTACAACAGATTGCTCAAAGAGAAGAAATGCAACAGTCTCTTTTTTATAACTTCATATAGCTTCTTTTACATGCTTTCTATTAACTGACTGTGTTTTCCATTGGAATAAGTTTTCCTAACTCTCTTTTTTTAAAGAGTTCTCAATAAATAGGTGTGCATTAAAATAAAGCAGTCTGTGTTCACAGTAGGGCTTGCAAGAACAGTTAATATTTCGTATATGTGCATGTATGTATTACAAAGAGGGGCAGAGTTGCAGATTTTAGTAGAGAGAAGTGAATGGTGCCAGCCTCTTTCTTACTCGTACAAAGCCTTGCAGACATTCTAAGTCAGCAGTTAAGGAGCAGAATCTCTCTCATGGTTAGGGACCTGATGGAATTTTTGTTTTCAGGTAAACATTTTTGGTTTTCTTAAGATCTCTTTTCATCCTGATGTTACTTTTCACCTATTTTCACATCCAGATTCCTGCAGTTTCTGTTGGGAGCCTTTTCCAGTGCCCTGCATGCCTTCAGCCTATTTTTCTGACACCAAGTTGTCTTCTCTTCACTTTCTTAGGGAGGCACTTGACCCTGTTTTGCCTTTCAAATACCACTGAGATTGTAGTTTTTGAGGAGTGAATGAGGTGACAGTGACTGTAGGGGGCCAGTATTTGAACAGAACCAAGTCTTCCTTTCTTCCGGTGCCTTTCCCTGTTTTTTTGCCTACAAAGAGGCTACCTCCTGCAATGGAACCTTTATGTTTGAAGAGAAGCAGTGTTTGGAGTGTTCCAGTAGAACAGTGACTGAAAGGGCAAAGTTTGGATTAAAAATAACTTGGGCAAAGCCACAAGCTGTATTTTCGTGAGTTGGTGTGTGTTACACTGTTTTGTAACGTGAGGCCAGTACAGTTCATGTGTTTGTGTTTGGACAGTTTTCCTCCCTGGCATTGCCTAAAACACATTGGGGGGGGTGGGGGAAGAAGGAAACAGAGAGGGGCAAGCCTTGCAGTGCTGTGCTTTCCAAAATGTCTGATTCTGGGGTGAAGTTTCCCATTGTATTTACTTTGAAAGAGTGTTAAGAGATGTTTATACTTTTCTTTATGTACTTGTGTAAGTTTTGTGTTAAAGTCCCTTAGATTTTTTATATGCCTTCTTTGTATAAATATTTATTTTGTTTTCACAGACCATTGATGGCTTGCATGAGAAAGGAATGGTTGAAGAYGTTCATTGTAGCTCCATGAAGAGTATGCGACCTCCTCACGCTGGAATGGGCCCGCCTCAGAGTCCAATGGACCAGCATAGTCAAGGTTTACACATACTGTACATGCAATATGATTTTGGGTCCCCTTTGTGCCACAAAGAGTCACAAGTAACATAGAACGATTTTCCAGTTATTTCCTTTCTGCCTTGTTTGGAAAGGCAATAACTGATAACTGTGATATCGGAGGGTGAGGGGAATRACTTAATCCCCTTGCTGTCTAGAGTGTTCATCAGTCATGTAGAGGAAAAAAGCTAATCCTTTTGGATCCAAGTCTGTGTCTGGGGCAAATAGGCGGTTATAGGTTGCAGTTCACGTCTATAAAATATATATATTTTTCTGATATTATGTGGCTATCATAAATGTAAATGCATTAGAATGTGACCTGTTTTAAATGTATGATGAAGAAATGGTAAGAGAGAAGAATCCAGGCAAACCTGGAGTTGCCTTCTTTAATATTTGTCATGTTTGGCCCAGAGCTGAACAAAGTTCTTGCCAAAAATTTTTGTCTTGGAAAATAAAAACTCATTTCATCACAATTCTGCATGTCTTCTTTGTCATTTAGCTTGCTACATAAAAGGACATGCATTCTCTAAGCAGCTCAGTATGTTGGAGATTTAACTGSACTGGTAACACCTGCTAGTATTAATTAGTTGAGCAGGTAAGGTTTTGTGTATTGTATAATTAGTTACTGTATACCAGCATCTGAAGATACCTCATCTGAAATTAGGGTCCCAGTTTGCCTCTCTATACAAATCTATTAATAGATGGTCCCTGTTTGATGTATTTATGTGTTTATAAGACTGAAAAAGAGAAATGGTGAAAGGAGAAAACAGATACAGATTAGCAAAATGACTTTACCTGACTTGTGTGCCTTTTCAGTATCAATTAAGTGAAATAGAACTGACTTTTGAAGGGACAAATTCTTCCTTAGATAAAACTTTTCCCAGTGCTTTCAGTGGCATGCATAAATGCTCATATGAGAGCAAGATTTTAACTGTCTTTTCATTCAGAGACACTGGTTTTCTTGTAATGAACTTGTTCCTTAAAATGAACTTAACATTTACTCTGTAGATGAAAACCAGTCCAATTTAAACATAATGTGCTGGTAATACAAGAACATAAGTTGCAAATGCTTCAAATACAGATAGCTGTAAATTGCTTTATTCTTTCCTGTATTTGCTGAGACCCAGCTTTGGAATTGTCTTGCTCTGCAACAAATAATATTAGTAACAGCTGCAGCAGGCTAAAGACTGCAGATCCCTGCTRCCTTTTTGGCGTATGTGAGCAACTGTTACAAGATAAACAGAGAATCTTGGAGCTGTAATCTAAGCAGGCTTTTTAAAGAAGTGGTAAAAAATTATTTTATATATCCTACTTTATATTGTTGTGGAAATTTGGGGGTTTTATTTGCCTTTTTGCSTCCTTTTTCTTCTTCCCTGATTATCTTCTCACAAAAGAGGGTGAGCAAAAGAGGCTCCTCCTATACCTATTGGGGAAGGTCTCATCTGGTGACCTTGTAACTTCTCCCCTAAATGTAGATTTCCAAGATAAAAAGCTTGCTTTCTTAATAGCCTTTCAAACTATTGGATACTTTCAGTCTGATTTATCGGGGATTAGGGGTCTCTAACACAATCATATTCCTACAACTTTTGAGAAAATATGCAATGCAGTAAAAGAAAGTGAGCATATCAATGCCTGTACTGAGAGGAAAGAGCCAATGTGAGTTCTCTGAGTATCCATGGAGAGATACATTGTGAATCTCCTAATCCTGACAAAATCTTACTGGCTTTTGGTACACTATTAGAAACCAAGACTTAGTCTAATATTCACCTTCTTGTAGATTCTCTGATGTCTGATGGTTGTGTTTACGTTGCAGTTGTGTAAAATTTTAAATAAGATACAAGTCAATTAGAAATTGTATCTTATTAGTTCTAGGTCTCTGGAAGAGTTTTTGTTCGTTGTGTACTTGCTTATAGGCCTTGAATTGAAGAAGGTAAATATATGCACTAGTTAACACTGTTACTTTCCACTGAACTTTTGAATATAACTGAGGAAGTTCAAAATCCCAGAGAATGGATGTTCCTAAATTTGTGCCATTATTTTGAAAGTGTAAACAATGGCCACAGGTCAGGAAATGACAGTCAATCTAACACTGATTCCAGGCAAAATCAAAGAAGGTTGATATACTACTATTCTTTGATTCCATTTGACTGTGCATGTAATTTGGACCATTTGGAATGGTTTTATGGAAAAAGCAGTCTTGTCAAACAAGACTGTTCGACAACACATGATTTACTCTTTTTAAGGAGATCATAAGCTAAGCTGATTTCTTAGAGTACTGTTGTTTTGTGTATTTGTACAGTACTTACGAGAGTGGATTCTGGCCYATATATCGGACCTCTCTGTGCTACAGTAAAGCTAGTAGTAGTAACGACAGACAACTTTGTCTGCCAGATAGACTTACAAAAGGCACTTGGCTTGCTTCTGTATGACACTTCAATTTAGGAGAAAGATAATACTAAGTATAACCAATATAACYTGTATTAAACAGATTCAGTTTAGCTAGTTAAGTGGCAGATTATAAAAAAATGTAAATAAAGGATCAACATCCAGTTGGGGATATTTCTAGGTAGGCTATATTTTAGGTACAGCTCTATTCTTGGTTCAGTGTTGTTCAGTATATTTGTCAGGGATCTRGAAAAAAACATAAGATCAGTCCTGATAGAATTTGCAGGTAGCACTGAGGTTTAGCCATAAATAACAAACAGGTAAATTACAAACACTGGTCAGGATGCTCAGCAGAGCAGGTTTATTTCTACAGCATGGATTTTAACACAGCCAATAACATCGTATGTCTAGGAACAATGTAGTTTTTGTGTAGGTGGTGTGAGACTCTTATACAAAGCAGTAGTAACGAAGGGAGTTTAAGTTGTCATGGCAGACTTAAATGTGAGTTGTCATATACTTTAGCCATGAGATGGAATGTACTACCTGCATTCATAACCAGGGGCATATTAAATGAAAAGCTATGCCACCTTTGCTAATGAATTAGGTGAGAGCTTTATAGTAGTATTGTATTCTATTCTTATATCTGCACTTCAGAAAGATGTTGGAAAATAGTGCCTTGTTTAGAAGGCACATACATGAGTGATTTGCAACTTGGAAGACTTGTGCCTTTGCCTGGAGAATGTTAAACTCAAGTATTTATTCTGTCAGGGAGAGAATTAAGATGTCTGTGATCAGTCTGCACATTTCCAGTAGGYAAAAAGGCTTGTAATAGATGACTTCTGTATCTAGCAAAAAAGTGCGGTGTATGTTACACCTGCAAGTTTAAATCAGACAAATTCAGACCGTATTAGATATCTACATCTGACTTAAAGATAATTAACCTTTGGGACAAGGATTACCTGAAGATTTGGGATATCTTTTCTACCACTTGAAATTTAAGTCAATAGTGGATGTCTTTCTAAACTATTCTTTAGACCAAAGAAAGTAGATTGTTGTAGAAAGTAAAGGTCTTTGGTCTGTTTTAGCATGTTATATAGAGTGTAGTAATTGTAATGGTCTTTTATTATAAGAAATCTGTGAATCTGTAAACAGGATCCAAGACTCTGAGGAGAAGCGGTAAGCTAGAGGAGGACAGAATGTTTTGAATTTTTTGGACACTGGGAAGATGAATAGTCTTCATGAAATGCTGTTGTTTTCTGAGTAGAGCAGTTGTAATAAATACACAGGCAGTAGTCCTTCTACATGTAGTTTACAATTAAAATTGAAGACAAAATCAGGTTTCATTTAAATGTTGAATGTTGTAATAATGTAATCTTCTTGGTAGTTTTTTTTTCTTTCCTTTAGAAAAAGGTTTTGCAAAAGAATGTTTCTAAGTACAAAGGGCATTTTTAAGTGAAAAATTTATGTATCTTACCAGAAAATGTAGCAAGAAAATTGTGGATGTAAAACACATGCTTACAAATGTAGGTGGGTAATTAGAAACAAATAGGCCAATTGCACATGCAGTTGTGGATGTAATCTGTATAAAATGCACACAGAGTTGTGATGAACAATCTTGAAATAAAGACCAATAGACTTATTAACTAGAAAAGAGTATTTTCAAGGCAAATTGATACAGAATTCTGAGAGTAATGATTCTTTCAGTCTGTAGTAAGAAACAGTAAGCTGACACTTTTTGAGGTGGTGGGGCTTACTTTGATCAGCAAATCAAAAGCATGCATAAAAGCTAAATCTGCAGCAACTTTGTCATTCTGCTGGTAAATGTGTATTTGCTGCCTCAATAGCAGTAACTCTTTTGAGATGTTTGCTTTTTTTAACTGAAGATGATTACTAAAATAAACTATGCTGCTTTATTATTTAGATTTTTTTCTTGATATTCAATGGTATGCTAGTCATGCAGGTTTCTCTCATACTAGTTGAGACAGATTGTCACATTTTTAATGCAGCCATATCCTTACTGAATGGTTTTGCAAACATCTGACATTAATTTGTGGGGGGAAAAACTCCTGAATTGGTATCTGTCTCCCCAGTAGTTCTTCCTTTCCTCTTTAGTGGCCAAATTGAAGATGGAGTAACATTTCTGACTATTTCAAGTGACCAATTGTCTTTTCTTGAACTCATGCACAAAGCTGATGTTCCTGTTTAGTCTCAGTACCTTTCTTTTCATATTAACACGTTAAACTGAAAGGAGAATCTGTTGCTCTGAGTTCATATTTAGCTGTTTAAATAGTAATCTTACTAGATTTTACTGAATTTGGACTGCATTAGAAACTGTGTTCATCTTCTGTGAAAGAACTGTGCTGAAAATACCAGTATTGATCTCAGGTGTATGGAATTTACTGCTATTTGCTAAACTGCTAAGCAGAGTTATCTAGAAAATGAAAATTATGTTTATCTTTTGTTTTTAAGAGGAATGGGGAGAAATTGCAGAGACAAGGTCCTGAGCAACCTAATATGGCTTGGAAGTTGTCCCTGCTTTGGGGACTTAGCATTCAATATTTTTCTTGTCTTCTATTTCACAGATGAAACTAATCTGAATAGGTTATGCAGAATTAAAATCAAAATCCTACGTGGAAAATCTAGAGGCAGGGGGTAGCTTTTTTCTGAGCAATTAATGAACTAGATCTTTAAAAATTTGCTGAATATTTATTGTGGGAATTCCTGTGTGCCACAAAAATGRATCTGAAATAATTTATAATAGCAAAGTTCAAAAAGAAGGCCAGACTCTTCTTGTCTGTATCTTAAACATTCTTAATCTTTTTTTTTTT
>NW_020447897.1:994057-1213937 GCF_003343035.1 Apteryx rowi
GAGCTGCTTTCCAGCAGGTCAACCCCCAACCTGTAAATGCCACATTTTACAGCTTTTACGAGAAGTTTGGAAGGCTTTGTCCTGTCCTTGAATGTTTTACTGGAATTCAGTTTTAATCCTTACTCTTGCAAATCCTAATTTCCTTATCGCTAAGAATCCTAGTGCATAGGACTTTGAGGGAGAGACGAAATGTAATTAATAAATGACTAGAAACTTCAAAAAAAAAAGTCTGCCTCCAAAAACTCCTCTGTGCCTAACTAAGTCAAAGACTTACAGCTGGAATTGTCAGGATTAAAAATAAGTGCTCGACATCTCATCCCACCTTTCTGACTTTCAATTTGGTAGTTCAGATGGGTTTCAAGATCCTGAATCTTAAATCTATCAGTGATTCAGGACTGTATGACTTGGATAAATGTAATGTTGAGAGGGAAAGAAAATTTTTTTGGAAAGGCAATTTTGAAAACAGTCTATTTCAAAGTAGCTGTTATTTAAAGCAAATTCTGAGATTTAGAAATCTAATAGTAATGAATAAACATTGCAATAAATCTCAGATTTTTAAAGTATATAGCTATAACACAATTTTATATTTTACTTTTTGTTATGGCACAGTGTTTGTTCTTTTGTAGTCGTGTGTTCAGCAAGAGGGATTTGTAGCCTCTCCCCCTTCTTACCGAATTAAAAAAAATTTCTAGGCAAAAGCAAGTTAGTGGAAGGAGATTAATAAATGGAATAAACTTATGGTTATTTATCGTAGTTTTTATCCTCACCAGTGGATGTATAAACATTTTTTTTATTGACCTCGTAAGTAACTTAAGTAATTCTAACATTTAAGTCCCTTACTTGCTTTCCCTTGATTTCCTCAACTCACTCACTTATTTTTCCCTTTACGTTGCTTAATCTTATTCCCATCAGAGTTGTAATCTGTCTTTGTGTTCTTTAGTTACAAGATTGAATTTAGTCTGTTTCTCTCTTATCTAGTCTTTCCCCATCTAAAATCTTTTTTCTCTAGTGTACATCTATTTCATTTTTCTTTTTTTTAGAAGAACTGAAATCCTCTGTTCTATTTTCTTTATCTCAGACGTTTCAACCTTTAGTTTATTGTAGAATATATTTATCCGTAGGCCCCARCATTACTGGACTCCCAGTTCTTTAGCACTCTCGTCTATCCTCTTGTATAAATTCTAGGAAATACTGCAAATACTGGCATTCACAAAACAAAGTTGAAACTATTCCTAGATTTTGCTCATGTTGCATGTACTGGAAAACCAATGAGAACAGTGAAGTTGAGGAGGTAAAATTACTTGCTTCTGTGAGCCAGACTATGTATACATGGAGTTGGTGTAGTTTCACTTCAGAGTGTCAGAACAATGGAGGAAGAGTAGATTTAGTGTCACAGAGCTCAAGATGTTGGCATGAACTTTTGAGTTTTGTGACCTACGAATTTGTAAACAACATGGAAGATTTTTTGTTTTGTTGGGCTTATTGAATTGATGCAAGCATTAATTGTGCTCTACAACACAGGAGTGAAATGGGTAAATATCTTTACCTCTTTTTCACAGTTGGTGGACATTTTTAAAATCTAGCTGTATGTATTACATTACTTGAAGGATCACTCTTTGTATTTTTTCTGTGACGTACTATGTAGTCTTAGATATCTCA
Source organism: Apteryx rowi (assembly GCF_003343035.1). Taxonomy (NCBI): domain Eukaryota; kingdom Metazoa; phylum Chordata; class Aves; order Apterygiformes; family Apterygidae; genus Apteryx; species Apteryx rowi. The sequence goes on from NW_020447897.1 coordinate 995,717, forward strand.
CCTGAAATTCTGTACCATCTCTTTTCATGGATGTGTTGTGAAGCTCAAGCAATTATGTCTTAAGTGGAATTAAAATYCAAACCTAAAACCACTGCATTGGCAAGGATTGTAATAGGGTGCAAGTACTGTTCACTTCAGAATTATGCTTATTCTACTGGAACTTTGTAGCATGCCACAATCTTCAGCAGCTTCTTCAGAAGATTATTTTTTGCTCACAGTTGAAATCCAACGTTCTTGAGCACTCAGGTCATAAAAGGTATTGMATGTTGTTCATCTGACTCAAAGTTTTAATCCACATAAGCTAGAACAACTGTGCAAAAATACGAATTGAATACTGTCTACTTCTGTTTCTGTGTGTTGGAGATTATTGGCAAAGAGGGCCCCTGTCAGTGAATGGATATTCCTTGATGTGTGTGCATCAAAATAAATGCATAGTATTAAGCTCTAAAATAGGCAAACTTTGTTGCATGTGTTTCATCATGAAATATTTGTCCGATACGCTAGTGACCCAATACCCCATCCTGGTATTTCTGGGTACTGAACTTCATGTTTTAGTTTGTCTTCTAAATGTGCTGGCAGTTGTTATTTTTAGAAATTGTTGCATGATATAATCATAGTTCTGTACAAATAATAGCTCATGTAGCTATCTTAATATTCCAGGGAAACTAGATTACACTTCTGTTCTTGCAGAAAATACTACAGCTATCCTAACTTGAGAGACATTTTTATACTGCAGGTTCTGTTAAAGAAACTTAATGGAATTCAGATATGACTGACCATGAAGTTAAGTTTGTGATTCTCTTTTCTGTTCTAGGCTATATGTCTCCACACCCATCTCCACTAGGAGCCCCAGAACATGTGTCCAGTCCGATGTCTGGAGGAGGTCCAACTCCTCCACAGATGACTCCCAGTCAGCCAGGACCCATTATGCCAGGAGACCCACAAGTTATGAGTCAGCCTAACAGAGGTCCTTCCCCTTTCAGCCCTGTACAGTTGCATCAGCTCCGAGCTCAGATTCTAGCCTACAAAATGTTAGCTAGAGGTCAGCCTTTACCAGAAAACCTCCAGCTTGCTGTTCAGGGAAAGAGGACCTTGCCTGGCATTCAACAGCAACAGGCTCCCAATGCCTTCAACAGACAGTCTGGTAAGTGAATCTGGCACTGTGTCATTGCCCAGGTAATTCTTCAAGTTCTACCTGTGAAAAATCACAGAGACGTGCGGTGCGAAAGGATATAATTTGAGACTGTATTCTGGCATCTGTGTGAACAGTGGCCTTTCATTTTAAGCTTGAGCAAGTGCATAAAACAGGTATATTATTAATAGGATATTGTCAAAATTGAAGTAAAAGTGATTTTGCTGTGATATACTCTGTCCACCCTGATTATGCCTGACATCTTTTGGTTGCTAATCATACTTTACCAATCACAATTTTAGTGCTTTTCTTGGAGTGAATTTTCAGTCCCCTGTCGCTATGCAGAAAAATGGATATGAAATCTGGAGCAAGTTGACTGATTATGTAGGTTGTGGAAAGTAAACCAAACTATGTACAGTGTGCTGTCAAGTACATAACATAAGGAAAAGAAAAAATATTCTTACTCTGTTCCTCCTAATGATAGTAGATGCTRTCGTACAGTAAGCAAGCACATTCTGATCTTAAGAAAACTGCATTACATTAAACACTCTGCGCGTGTTGTACTTTCTGAGCACTTCCATTACTGAGTTAGTATTAGAAATTGAGGGTTAAGATGATCCTATTTTCTTGTTAATAATGGTTTTAATAACTCCACTGGTCACTTCATTTCGGTGCACATGGCTTTGCTACTGAGTAGAGGGGTTTTTTTAGAAGACATTATTTTAATATGCTTCATTACATTTATTTTTRACAGTAGAATCCATTTAAATCCATATTTAATGCGCAAAAATATTATTTGCCTAAATGGACTAGCATGCTGGAAAGCAGAGTAATTTTTGTATATTTAGAAATGCTTTGTATCTTAATAAGTTTCTTTCCTCTGTCAAATTGCAGGTATTGGGTTACATGCAATAAGTGGTCCTGTAACTGGGCCAGGGCCTGCTCCAGGAATACCTGGACATACAGCTGCCATTACCCCTAAAACTTGGACTGAAGGTAGAGGGGAGTATAATGCTAATTTTATATCATACTTAGAGTTATGGATAAACTGTGTGGGTAGGGATTGGGAAAAAGAGGCAGGAAAAAGAATGGGGAAGTAAAAAGGCATGCAGAAGAAATAGTGTGAGCTTTACTTTGCTTAGGACTTAAATATCCAGGAGTATCTTAGCACTTATTCAGCCATAAATGACTTGACCAGATGAAATTATTGCATCTGCTAAGCAGCCTGAACATGAAGCACCTCTSTACAATAAGAAGGAAATATATAAGTTGGCTGAGGGACACCCATAAAATCTGTTGAATAAATTATGTTCTGAGCATGCTTAATTGCAGCAAGCTTGTCTTTCCACTATATTCTTTACTCTACTGTAAGCAAAAAATTTGCACAGCCTGGTAGAATGAGACTAGTTTTTATTGGCTTGTCTTTGAAAGCAAAGTGTAGTATTTGAGGTCTAATGAGCAGTGTAACTTTTTYTTCTTCCTTGATGATAATTTTTTGAATCGGATCATCCACGTGTGGATTTACAAGCTAATATTGTTGTTTGAAAACAATGAAATAAGGATTGTATTGAAAGGAATTCGGAATCTCTAATAATACATCTTTTGTTTGAAGGGTTTTCTTTTTCTTTAGAGCCATTTAAAAATAGATACAATATTGCCATCTTGCAAATAGTACAAGCCCTTCATACTGTAGAGATCTTACGCTGTATTAGTGCTTGTGGGTAAATCCTGGGACACTGATCACTCTGTGATAGTTGGTGTCATAAAATTCTCTGTTAGTCAGCAATTTCCGGCAACATAAGCAGAAAATAAAATACTAGTATGTGATCCGTTGTAGAGTTGTGTTTCTTGGAGTACTCCAACAAATGGTTACCATTTGAGTAGGATAATGAAGAGGGAAAAGCTGTTTCTTGAGAGATTGTATGTATGAGTTTACTGGCCACGGTGTTTCCTAGCCCAAATGCTGCTACTAGGAAATGCTGGCAAGTGTACAGAATTACTAGATGGATGGTTTTATCTGAATAATCAATTATGGCATAATAATATGTCTGTTGTGTTCAACTATAAGCAGCTAACTGTTTGTCTTTTTTCATTGCTCTTTTCGATAAGAGAATTCATCCGTCTCTGCTATATGTTTTTGGAGGTTTTATTTGGTGGGTTTTTTAAAAGATTGTGCTGATATCTTTATTTTTCTTTTGTTTTGGAGTTTTTCTTTGTAGTATTGGTCCTCTAGGACAATCTGAATGATTTCTGGAAAATTAGGACTACACAGGGTCTTTTGTTGGGCTTTCTTTTTCTTTTTTTATAACCTGAAATGCACTGTTGTTAAACACAGAATTCAAAGCTTGAGCTTATGGTTCCTTTTTTGTAGTTCAATGCAGATGTGTGAATGACGAATGGTGGTCTCTGACCACCAGGAATCTTTAGATCTAGATTTCAGGATGTTGGATTTGAAGTAAAGTTGTTGACGAGATTGCAGGCATACTTTGTGGTTGTTTTTCCTAATATTGAGCTATTATGACTCCTCAGACAATTAAATGATAGCTTTATGTTGCAATGTCTTTTGTTCTCCATGTCAGTTTTCCTCCACATCTGTATGCATGGGTGTCTTGTTGACTTGTTGGCATACTGAAATCTGTGACCCTTCGTATCTATAACTGGCAGATGCTGTATTCATGTTAACTGAGGAGATAATTTATTTTCAAAATGATTAGAATCTTGCAAGATACAAAAGTAATCAAATGCCTGGTATTTGAAACATTTAAATACAATTAGTTGGGAGTTGGGGGCAAAAAAGAGGCTATTTATATTTGACAGGTACTTTTAAGTACAGTTGTAAGAATTTTGATATGGCTGTCTGGTTCTCACAGAGCTCTGGAAGCAGAGATATTCATGTTTGTAGTCAGGTTGTGATTATAGATATTTTAAGTGGTGCAACGACAACGAATGAGGCAGAATTATATCTTGCACTTACATGAAATAAGTTCTAGAGCTGTTCTACTTCTTTTAATGATAGACTTCATAGAAAGCTAGTGAGAATGGAAAAAAAATGGCATTCCTTATAAAGTTTCAGGTGCTTTTACTTTCTTTGGACGACTTCCTGCACTGTCTATTTTAGTATGTTTTTTAATAGTGAAGTCTATCTCAGTGTGTTTTTTTTATTTTCTTTTTCTGGTAATTTTGGATGTTTGTCTTAGCTTCACGTTCTGTCTTGAAAAGCCACCTTGAATTTCTTATTGTGTTTTATATTTCATGTTATGAAATAAGTATTGTTTTTCTGATCCAGGCCAAGCCCCGGATATGAGTGTTTCCAGTGCACCACAAAAGCTTGCTGCACCACCCCCTAGTGGGAGGCCTTCTCCTGCCCCCGCTGCTGCCCAGCCTGCTGCTGCCATGCCTGGGCCTTCTGTACCACAGCCACCGCCTGGCCAGCCTTCACCCATTGTTCAGCTGCAGCAAAAACAGAATCGTATCAGCCCTATCCAGAAGCCACAGGGACTGGATCCTGTTGAAATACTCCAAGAACGTGAATATAGGTAAAAGCAAAATAAAAGGATTCAAATATTTATGCATTGTTACTTTTTACTTTATCCAATCAAATATCATACTGTAGTGGCCAAAGTTTAAACAGAGTTTCCAGAGAGAGACCATGTCAAAAAGAAGAACAGAAACATCAAGCTCTAAACTGTGATTTAATTCCAGACCAAGTTATGAACTAGCAAAGCATATTGGCAGTATCATTGCAGACAGGCTTAAGTTTAAAACGGGTTGAAAGATTTTGCTGGATTAGTGTATTACTTGGACAGCTGCAAAAAGTAAAAATTAGGAAACCAAAATCCTTTTGATCTACATGGAAACCACTTTAGTGCAGAAACCTTTCAAAATTATTAACTCAAAAGGAAGTCAGAAGGGAAGAGTGGAAGTCAAAAGACTGATGTGCTAGTGGCTGAGGAAAACCAAATGATTATAATGATCACTGGTTGGCTGGACTACTAAAGAATAGAGAATGTTAATGAGGTCAAGGCCAAGATTAAAAGAAAGGTTACCAGGAAGTATGATCTTTAAAAGTTTCACCCTTAGTGTCCTAATTAAAAGATGATGAATTATATTCATAACAACATACAGGGGATAACATTCCTTATGCTTTTCTGAGGTTATCAGTAAAACTGCTCTTGTCCTCTCCCATCAACAGGACTATTACACAATTGTCCTTGAGAAGCTACAGGTGTGAAGGAACTTGACTTGCACCTAAGATATGTTTCTAGACACTATTATTGGGGAGGAAGGAGACTGCGCATAGCATATTTACTTGGTTTGGAATGATGATGCATCTTCCAGTTACTAAAACAATGAGTTTGTAAGGGAAAAGTAGCCAAAAGAGATAGTGAAGACACTGAAGACAGGATTTAATGATTTTTTTCTTCATGAAAGTGTTCTTGCTTTTCAGATGCAGTAGGGAATGTAAGTGGTATGGACTTTGGTAGGATATGAAGTGTTTTAGGATCTAGTGCCATGTCTAGAGTTCAGGCCTTGATCCAAGAAAAGCTCTTGCACTTGTGTCAGATCATGCTTAAGTGATTTCATGGCATATGGTTGTGGTCATTTTGTCAGTTTCAATGTTTTTACGTAGGGCTGAACGGCCAAAGCTGTTCCAGTGTGAGCAATCATTGTGATCTAACAGCTTTTTCAGAAAACTTGTGGGACACACTATAATATGGTTTCACTGGTGCTCTGAGTGGAAGGATTATATAGCATTAACCTGAGTCAGGAATCATGTGGCCAGTATAGCATAACCTTTTCTGCATCCGTTAACCTCTATCTGCTCCACACACTGTTTGTGCCAAATTATTATGATCTAGTGTGCATAAATGGATGGAAGTGAAGGGTGGAATAAAATAACTGTGGTACATATACTAATGTATAGAACTCATTGCAGTTACAGCATATATAAGTTCTAAATAGCCTGATCTTCCTGGCAGAATAAATGAGGTGGACGTTTGATAGGGATTCTGTAACAGGAGGCTAATCCTTAGTGTTGAACATTGCTGGAATTTGGGTTTGTTTTGGATGCCAGAATGCTTAGAAATTCTGAAGGTCTTTTCATTATTTAAAAGTGTAAGTAACATCAAAGAAAAGCATTGAAAAAAGCAGTTTAACAGTTCTTATGCTTTGGATGGTACTAGACTTAGCTTTAGTATAAGTAGGTTTAATATAGCAATTTGAAGTATTCACCATTTCCTAGTAAAATGGTAATAGAAGAAAATTAGCAAAAACATTTGCATCCTGATAAATCTGTGAAGTTAGCAATAGCTTTATGAAGCAGTTGTCTCTTAAGTTCTGTCAGTAGTTAACTTTTATTAATAAAAGAGAGCATTATACTATGAAATACTCAGAAAACTGACTGAATTATTGACCTCTTCATGAAAAGACAGAAGTATCACATAGCTRTTTAACAGTTCCCCAATTCAAACATACAGACCCAAAACGTAAAATGTTTGTAAACCCCCTCATTGTAGGAAATCTGATCGAGTTAGGAATTTTTGCAAATGACAAGCTATGTTTACTCTGTGTCTTTGAGCATGATGTTTCTTGACTAAAGATGTGAAGCACACTATTGGGGACCCTGTCTTACATTCAGTTACTGCTAATTTATCTGCTGCACAATAAGAAGTTGCTTGATGGCCATTACTCTTAAGTGGTTAATAGTTGACTTGGGGGAAAATAGATCCTGCTCTACACTTCTATTTTTTTATGGATCACTTACATAGTTTGTATATTAGGGCATGTCTTAATTACACACAGGACTGTATCGTAAACATGAAATACTTTAGTTTTTGCTGTTATGCTAAAGAAATTACTTTTTTTTTTTTTTTTCCCAGTGACAGCAGTTCCTTTTTCCTTAACTTCCTGGTAACAAGGAAGTGTGTATAGTTTGTCTGATAGTTGATCAAATAGGCACGTAAAGGTATGGTGTAGCATTCTTATCCATTAACCATGTGTTAAATAGATCACTACATATGAATAAGCAGTAGCAAACCTATTAACATATGGCATGCTCTGAAAAAACTTTGAATCTGATGTTACATCAGTAGACTACTTTTCCTCCTGGAAAAGCCTTGCTCTTATTGTAAAAAGGGCTTTGGAATAAATTAACACAGAGAAAGAAAACTGAGAGTTAATGTTGCTGTCAAATTCACATGGTTGTGCCTAGCAGCTATTTGCAGCATATGTTGCTCTGAGGTGGGATTATATGCTAATTGTTGTTAATCCTTATGTGACTAAAGGTGGGTGAAAAAAACGTTATATACTTAAAATTTTTCCTTCTTTAAGAAGTTTAAATTATTTATATGTGAAGAACTGTTAAACTTGCTGTGCTCTTTGAAATCTGGCCAAAGTGATAAACTCATACCATTTTACTTTTATAAAACTTTCCTTAACACTTTCTTGAAAATAAAGTACTGCTTTTTAATCTTAATAAGTTTCCAAAATCTAATAATGTGCAGTGTAATTTAAAGTCATTCCATTATGTGGAAAGATTTTTTTCCGCCTTCTCAGCACTAATTAAAAAAAAAAAAAATTCAGTTAACAGTATTCTGTAGAATGTCAGTGGTTTCTTTTTGTTATCTGAAAAGTCTCCTTTCATATAGGTTCATTGCTTGCTGCATGGTATCCGTTCCATAAAAGTTTAAATATGCAAGTGTTACCTATGTAGTTGACCCAAGTTAATGAGAAGGTGCGTGTAGATTATTTTGCAAAAGGATCTATGTCTTTAGCTGTAAATGTGCTAGCCACTTTCTGCATGGGTGAAGATAAATTGCTGAACTGCAGAGATTAATTAAATGTATTCTTTAAACAGGGTTGGATTATATCCTTCAGGTGTTTGTAAAAGGCATCTAGAAAACTTTTTTCCTTGGATTCTGTTGTGATTTACGTAATAGCTATTAGTATCTTTCCGTGAAGTTAAGAATAGTCCAACAAGTTATTATCATTCTCTTTAAAGATTAGAAAGTGACTATAGTTTTAAAATGCCTTAAGTATTGCATTCATGTGAGGTGAGATGTCTGTCATGAAATTCTTTTAAAAATCCTATTACTACTCAAGAAAATATAATTAATAGTTCTGGGAAAGTCTGAAATAAAACTGCCAAATCTGTTACTATTTTTTTGTAATTTTATGTGTGAGCCATCTGGCTGCCATTTCTTGTTCTTTTCATATATATGTTCTAGATTTTCATTAGTATTAAAACAGTTTTAACCCGGATTTATGTTAAGGAAGTACTGGAGTTTTTGTGAGAGATTACTGAGGTAATATCTATACTGATTTACAAATACTGTTATCTTTCTGCTTCTTTCTTATGGCTGGATTATGAATGGAATGTAATCACCCATCAAAGAATTTAAGTGAATTGTGTAGCTCTGTGAAAACCTACGTTTTTGCAATTGTTTCAACATATGGAGGAAAAAAAATGGAAGAAAAATGGTCCCGGAAATGCTAAGCTGTTTTATAATTTAATAGTACAATTTTACATGCATTCATTTCTGGTCAACTGCTCTACAGACCTGGACTGAGAACAACAAAGAGATTGATTAGCAGTGTGAAGAGTTTCTTATATAAGGAGAGATGAGCTGTTCAGTGTGAAGATGGGACATGACAGTACGCTGTATAAGCTTGCATTATATTTAGTTGTATCTCAAAAATATGATATATTTGGATTTTTGTTGATAATTTAGATGACAGCAATGTAAACCCCAGCCCAACTTTGGCTTTTGTTGTAATTTTTACTGTGCAGACTTTTTTAAGAGGCACTTCCGCCTATTTTATACCCAGAGTTATACTAGCAGAGTGGGTCATCCATTTAGTTATCCAAAGCAATAAGCAGCAGTAGGGGAAGGAAGATAAATTTCTTATGCTCATCCTATAGTGCAAGAAGGAACATTCAATGCCCATTTAAAAAAAAAAAAATTATAAACTAAAAATATGTTCTGTATTCAGCTGCCTTAAGTCCACAGTTCAAAAGAGAAGTTTGGAAAAGTTGTGACTGCTCCCCTCACAAACATTTCATTAACTTCACTAAAACCAGGATTTGACCTTATCTGTTTTGTAGTTGGATCACTTAGAAGAGGCATCAGAGCTATTTGGGGAGTGATATAGATAAACAAATCATATCTGTGATCTGTGATTACATCAATGTGTGAAAAAGCAACAGGCAGAGCACCCATTTACAATTTAGAACAGTATTCTCTTTGTACATCAGAGTTACTTTTTTTGTATGGATGTATGATAGTAAATCTAATCTCCGAGGGAATCACAAGATTTCTCAGGGATTTTACATCTCTAGTTGCACTAGGATCTCGGTCACTGGGCAGTCCAGTTACAGGTGGAATTGTACAAAATGGGGATTTTTTTTTTAATTTTAATTTTTATTTTTTTTTAGTATAATACAGCTCCTTGAAGGAGCAAAATGTGCCTATGCCATTTTATGAACAAATAATTTTCCTGTAGGAATTGTGAACTCCTCTGGACCTGGCCAAATATCTGTAGCTTTCAGTAGAACTCTTTCTGTTCTCTTGAGGACACTAAATGAGTCTTCTGCAGTTATGCAGTATTACATCCTTTTTGCTGTTTCAGGAACTTCAGAAGTCTTTCAGGAAGACACAAAATGAATAGTTGTAGAGTTTTTAGAAGGAGTACTGTTACAGACCAGATATTGTATGCAACTTCACAAGCAATTCCGGTTGACATTTAGATGATACGTGAATTATTATGCATATAGTTACTGAGGGCTACTAATATTTTGATTTGTTAGCAAGTTATTTATCAGAATTTCTTAATATTCTGTTATGCAAGTAGTGGATTTCTTGCCTCTCTTCTGCTGTGGTGGAATAGAGGTAAATAAGTTTGACTGTGAACTTGTCTGTGTAGAAGTGAATTGGTTCAAGCCATTAAATTCTTGTATTCAGATTTCCAGCAGGAATTTATTTGTGTGTCTGCATGTGTGGATTAGAACTTGTGTTTTCAGACACAGACTTGTGTATTTATTGCCTCACCATGGCATCTCTATCTGCTGCGCGTGGCGGTTCTGGCAGTGTGCTGTGGTCACAGAAAATGTGCCTTTTATTGGGGCTTCTTTGAGCATGAGTACCACTATGAGAAACAAGTCTTTGTATTTGTTACTCTCTCTGCACACTCAGCAGATTGTGTGGTGCTGTCTCTTGCTCTGACTCACCAGGTTCAGCCAGTGTGTCTGATCTGTGATCTACCTTTCAGCTGCAGGGCTGGCATGTTAATGCTTTTGTGTGATGTGCAAGAGAAAGGGCTGGGGAAATATGGAGGATGAATGATCACTGTATGCAAAGAAGCCCAGTGGAAACTGTTTTCCTTCTGCCTTCAGGCTAGTTCCAAAGTTCTTACTGCAGGAGAACAGCAGCAGACACCTGCTCCTAACAAGATCTGATGTTCTATGCTCTGTGAAAGTAAAAATGGAGACTTTGTGAGTCATCTACAGTGTAGGGAGATTAGCTGTCTTCCCATTCTTGTGCCTTTAGGTTTTTAACTTGGGGAACGAGAGGACTCTTCCCCCCCGCCCCCCTTATTTTTTAAAGCATTTGAAAAATGGAGGAGACTGATTCAGTTGAACTTGCATGCAGCATTTAGATAACTTAAAATTTGGGGATCTGTCGTTGTAATGTCTTAGCAAAATTTGCAGTTCACAAAAATACTTATTTGTAAATTAAAAATGCTTACAAAAACTATGTAACTTTTAGCTCTATGATCTTGGTTTTCAATGTGAAAACTAAAACAAGTTCTTTCTGGCTTGTGCGTTACTCTTGAATTTGAATGGATTTGGTTAAGGATTCTGTAAAGGAAGAGTGAAGTAGATCTGATTTACAGTTTAATGGCTATGTAAGTGCTAACAAATTTGTCAATAAAATAGGCAAGTATTCTGTGTTAAGAGGGAAAGGATTTGCTATGTAAGAAAGTTCCATTTGTGCTTGGTGACTGACTACACTGCGCATAAAATAGTACTCATCAAAGAAGCCTAAAACCAGAATTCTATTGTATAAAATTCCCAACTCGCTTTTTACATATACTTTTAGCCAAAATTCAAATAGGGGCAGAGGAGAGTTTTCATTATTTGGCAATTTATTCTCTAAATGGGAAAGGACACCTAATTTTGTCTCCATCTCTGCAAAAGCCTATTAGTTCAGAAATAAGTAGTGAAAGTCAAATAGCTGAGATAAATTGACTATTTTTACTGTGTAAGTTTGATAATGTCTCACAAATTTCTCCTGGTATCTTTTCTGATCCTGTGTTTATTCAGGCTTCAAGCTCGAATTGCTCACAGAATCCAGGAACTAGAGAACTTGCCTGGCTCTTTGCCTCCTGATCTGCGAACCAAAGCTACAGTGGAGTTGAAAGCACTTAGGTTACTGAATTTCCAGCGCCAGGTAATGCCTTTTGCTCTAGGGAAGTTCTTATTGCCAAATATGATTATCATAGGATGAATTGGCAAGAAAGCACAGCACTGAGCCTAACCAGGAGATTTTTGCATGAGAGCAAACTTGATGATAAGTATTTTACAGAACTTACTGTTTAACTTAGTCTTCATTTTGTTTATTTATTGGAAATGTCTAAGTGTTCTCTCTCTCTCCTGCTTTATCCTCCAGTATCAGGTGTAATCCTAGAATTGTGTATTTCATACAGATAATAGCAATAACACAAAGAGAACAGCAGGACAGGCTGCAAGCCAATTTTCAACATAAATGACAATATACACCTTTCTGGACATTCTTCATATTTGTCATGGGTCCTCTTGTTTTGGAGGAGTTGTATGCTGTTGTTGCTTGCCTTATTTCTGTGTGATCTGCTTTCAGAATTTCCACTGTGGCACACAGATTTTGAAAATTAGGCTTAACAGGATCATGTCTAAGATATATCTTGGGTGTATGTATAAATGTATGAATTTCAGAAAGGGAAACACAGTGCCAGACACTTACAGGCCCCTTGCCATTGGCTTTCCTAGCTAATCTGGAAGAGCAAAGATGTGATTTGGCAGGTCAAGCAAAAATAGATCCTGACAGAAGTCTTAGTCATCAGTTGTACCATGCTGTCTGAGTCTTCCTTTCCACTGCCCTGGCACTCCTTTGTACTGAGGTTTTCTCAGAGGTCAGATGAAAAGCAGCAGGTTCCCCTGCTGCATTACTGGGACTGTAGTTATACTGTTCAAGTCTTTACCATTTCCTACTTCCTGCTGTCTCTTGTGCAGCTGACAATGAAAACAGTTGTCAGCTGTGTTCAGCACCAGCTCTAGGAAAGTATGTTGTATTTTTTGTTCATTCATGCTTTATCTGGATGGTGTAACATCTTGGCTAGCCCCTTGCATTTCAGCAGAACAGTCATTTTCATCAGTATCTTGTGAGGAAAGAAGACATGATGTACCTGCAGTGATTGGCCATCCTATGGAGACTTAAGATTTACTTGGGGAGGCAGACCTATCTGCTGCAACAGTGAAGCTGTGGAATACCTATTTTCAGAACTGCAATGGAATGGGAAAAGGAGACTAGGACATCTTTTGGATTGTTATCGTTTTACTGTATCATATTAATGATTAAAGGTGTTCTTCCATGTATTAATTCTTTCTAAGTGTTTTTTTTCTCACTTGTAGCTAAGACAAGAGGTAGTAGCCTGCATGCGTCGTGACACAACACTGGAGACAGCACTGAACTCCAAAGCTTACAAGCGAAGCAAGCGCCAGACTCTGAGGGAGGCCCGTATGACAGAAAAGCTTGAGAAACAGCAGAAGATAGAACAGGAGAGAAAGCGTAGACAGAAGCATCAGGTATTCTAACTTATTGTCTGTTTGCCCAGTCACAGAAATGTGCCTGGCTTTGCTGTGCTGGTCTTCAATGTTATATGTTTTATCACCTTTGGAGTTTCTAAGGTACAAAAAATCCCAAATCACATAAGCAATCAGAACACTCTAAGATTTGAAGTTGGGTGCTCCTGGTCTCAAATCCTGTCCTTTGTCAAGTGTCTGCACTAGTTTGTTTTATTTTTCTAGGAATACCTGAACAGCATATTACAGCATGCTAAAGATTTTAAAGAGTACCATCGGTCAGTGGCTGGGAAAATTCAGAAGCTTTCTAAAGCTGTGGCAACTTGGCATGCCAACACTGAGCGTGAGCAGAAGAAGGAAACAGAGAGAATTGAGAAAGAAAGAATGAGAAGACTGATGGTAAGGAGTGGAGGGAGGGGTATGTCTATTTTAGCTAAAATCACATACCATATCCTTTTAATGTCTTGTATATACTCTCAGATGCCTGTGTGTTTTCTTCGCTGAGTAAAGCCTCTGCAACCCAAAAGTGTAAATCTAAAATTGCTGCAGTTCGGATGTCTGTATTTCTGATGTTGGTAGTGAATGTGACAGCATTCACTTTAGGCTGTAGCTGCTTCTTTTTACAAGTTTTGTGATAAGAGGATAGTTGTTTTATCTACCAGCTTAAAAACTTATCACAGCCATTTTTGCATAACACCACTTAATCTCTTTAACTTCATATATTAACATTTTTACAAAAATGTAGGGATATTTGTTCATCGTACAAATACTGTATTTTACTTCTAGGTTTTGTAGTTCTGAAGACTGCATGTGATCAACTTGTTAATGGCATTACTCAGCAGGCTTTACATAAAACTGATTTCACATGCAAGCACACATAACCAACAGCAGTAAATGCATTTGGCTTGGGAATTAATGGCAGTCAGCTCTACCCCTTAATGCCACTCCTTGCTGCTGTTACTTCATATTTTTCCCTTCCTTGCACCTGCACAATGTCAGATGTATCCCTCTTAAGACAGAACATAATGGTTTTGTATACAACCACGTCTTTTAAGGACGTTGTGGAACTGATCAGTGCACTGCCAACATTTCTGGAGTTAAAATAGTTTTAGAATTTTGAGTGTAGACAGAGGAATTTGTATGTACAACTGTGTTAGCAGCAATGGTTGGAAAAATTTCTGTAAGAGGTTGGTTAGCTCTTTTTAACGCTTTTTTTTTTTTATTTCAATGTTTGAAATCTACAAACAGTAGGTCACAGGAAAGATTGAGATCCTCAGTCAGCATTTTACTTACACCAAAATAGAATTGATTGGCAGTTAACGTATTTTCTCTGAAACACAGTACTAGTGAAAAACAATCAAGAATACAAGGTGGGTGCAGCTGGGGCACAAAACTTCAATCCTTGTCCAGATCTACTCCCACCATGTATAAGGACTGAACAGCTTGGTTTAAAGAATTGCAAAACAAAATATGGAAGTGACTAAAGTTTAAAATGACTAGAAGTTTAGAAATGCATATGAAATGTAAATGAAAGACTTGCATAAGAGAAAAACAAATGTTTAGRCCCTAGGGCCTTTTTCAAGGTTATATACTAATCTGTATTATAAAGCTTTTTCATAATTAGAAGTAGTTGTCAGCACTCTATCTGCTCAAGCTGTTACAATGAATTGTTAGAGAAAAGAGCTGTTTAAAAAACAAACAAGCAAAAAAAGATAATCTTGATTTTTTTAAAGAATATTGTTGTGGACTGTGAAGTTAATGAGCTTAAGTCACTCCAAAATATTTGATATAATCCGTGATAAAGGTGTCCACAGCTAAGAAATTTGATGTGGGTTTGCACGTCCAGAAATGGTGCAGAATACTGTTACCAGTGCTTCCTTCTAAAACCTCCTAACCAGGGCCTGTGACTAAGCTCTTAAGCACAGACACAGCACTTCATAGTCATTTTTAGTTTGGGGTTTTGCAGTCRGAAGTACTTGCCCAAAATGCTCAGTTAAATTCTTCTGCAAAAACAAATTGTACATGTTATGCTAGTGGGATTATTTTGCCATTAAATTTTATTTAATTTCAGTCCAATTGTGATATGTTTTTAATTTAGAGGTATATACTAGAGATTTTTAAAACATCTCTGCTCAGACACTTGGCCTGGTTTAGGAAAATGTGCTATGTCTAAAACTCTCTTGGCGTATTTATCTTTTCAGCAGCATTTAATTCATTATACAGGTTGTCCTTCACTGACTAGGATTAGAAATGGTGATTGTGTCACAGCTCATTAATACTAGTATGTATTGCATGCAAGAACCTTAATTGGTATGCTTTAAAAAAATACTGTCAGGACAAGCTAGAATGTTTAAAGGGAAGTACCTTGGCTAGTTTACAATGATTCTGTGTTCAGTAATAATAGTTATAAAAGCTTACTTTTTGAGCATCGTAGTTCTGATGTCTTAAGCATTATAATTGAATTTTACAAACTGAATTTTACTAGCTGAATTGCTAGTAGCTAGCAATTGCTAGCAGCTCTTGCCAGTTTAGTGTGGTTCTGGTATGTCTCCAGAAAGGCAGTTTGTATCTTCCGGTGTGCTGTCTTTTTGAAAGTAAATGTCTTTAAATGTCTTTCTTACTCATATTTCTTTTTATAAGGCATGTGTACTTCCTTGATTGTTAATTTGTTTGTCAGGTTGTTTTGGCCAAAATTGTCAATGGCATCTGTGATGCTTTCATTATATTTTCCTGACATGCTCAAAGAATGAATTATATCTTTATGGCACCACAAATAATATATCACAGTATGTCTTACCCCTAACAACACACTTGTGCGGTGTCATAAGAATACAGGGGTTACCAGAATGACTCAGATGCAGCTGGTCTGGTGAATCCTGTCTCTGATAGTAGCCTGTATCAAAGATGAAATAACAGCAGAGTAGACAGATGATAGATAAACTGCCCAAAATAAAATTTCCTTCTAACACCTAGAAGAAGAAGATTGTTGCTCATACTGGAAAGAGGACCGACTGCAGGTTCGGCATCCAGCTCTCATAATTGTTCTCTGGGTATGGACTTAAATGCACTTTATGTCATTGAAAAATCATCTCTGTAGGAGACTTACCAAGTACATCTGTTTCCCAGCATTGTAACCTGTCCGATGTGCTGTTATATATATTTTTTTCATTCCCTGCCATAACTGTTGTAGAATTTCCCATCATCAGTCCATGAGAGTAGGAGATACTCAGAATCATAGAATCCCTGAATCCCAGAGTCGCTCAGGCTGCCAGGGCACTCGGGTCCCTAGTCCAGCCTCCTGCCCAAAGCAGAATCAGTAATGAGGACAGACCAGGTTGCTCAAGGTTTTTGTTCATTTGGATCTTGAAAACCTCCAACCACAGAAACAGCATAGCTTCCATGGGCCCCTGTTTCACTGCTTGTCTGGAGAAAAGCTTCTGATATCAAGTCTGAGCCTCTGTTGCTTCAGTTTGCACCTGTTGTCTCATTGTCCTGCAAAGCACCGCTGTGGAGAACCTGGCTCTGTTTTCTCAATAACCTCCATATACCTACTGGGGGACTGTTGTTAGGTCTCCACAAAGCTCCCTCTTTTGGGGGCTTAATAAGCAGAGATCCTTCAGGATTTGTTCACAGGACTTGTGCTTCAGCCCCTAACCATCTTGGTGGCCTTCCACTGAACTCACTGCAGTTTATTGATGTCTTTTCTGTGTTAGAGGGCCCCAAAACTGTTGGGCAACTGCTGAGCACACTGCTGGTTCACATTTAGCCTAAATGGGCCCCCAACTGCTTTTTGAGCTGAAGATTTCACCAGCCTGTATCGTAGCCAAAGACTCTTCTTTTCCAGGACTCTGTGTCTTTGCAGAATTTCATCAGGTTCCTGTTGGCTCAGTTGACCTGCCTGTCCAGGTCTTTCTGAATGGCAGCCATACCCTTGAGCAAATCAACTGTTCTCCCCAGTTTGTATCATCTGCAGACTTGACAAGAGTGCTCTTCATCCCTTCCTTCTGGGTCACTGAGAGAGATGTTAAACAGGACAGGTCCCTGTGGTACCCCACTTGTTTTTGGCCTCCAGATAGAGTACAACCCAGTAACACAGCTGTACGACCTCCTGGGACTGATCTTCCAAACAGTTTTTTGCCAATTTATTTTTCTTCCCACACAGATCATAACATCCCAACTAAGGTGACATACGGTTGTTGAGACAGGAGTTTTAGGTATTTCTTCAGAAGTATTTCTATCATAGCTGATGTTTGTTTTGTATTGCTAGGCTGAAGATGAAGAAGGCTACCGTAAGCTGATTGACCAAAAGAAAGACAGACGCCTGGCCTACCTATTGCAGCAAACAGATGAGTATGTGGCTAACCTGACTAATCTGGTATGGGAGCACAAACAGGCACAAGCAGCCAAAGAAAAGAAGAAGAGGAGGAGGAGAAAGAAGGCAAGTAGTTACAGCTGACAATTCTAGCCTGTCTCGCCTACAAATCTGATTTTAACTTTGGTAAATATAGTGATCTGCAGTTGTCTTACAGATATCAGAATGCCACATTCTTAACACTAGGTGAAATCGCCTTCCTCCACTGAAATCGCTAAGAAATCTGCTAACATTAATTTCAAAGAGGACAAGAAGGAGTTGGGAATAGAAAATTGTAGACTGTTAACATTTCATTTGCTGATAAACTTTCCACAGGCAAAAATGTGCTAGACATGTAAATTAGAAATAAAGTATATGGCTCCAAAATACATTGTATCAAGAAGATGATGTAATCTGGTTTATGCTGTTGGTAAATACAGGGTAGCTTGTTTAGACCTCCAGATTTGAAACTCAGTTCAGTCCATTTTGTGGGAGAACTGGAAACAGCTATCAATAAAGAACTTGGATAGGTTTATTTTTAATATATGGATATTCTTCATGTAGCATTGATTGTTGTGTGCATTCTTACCATTTAATTTGAAGCTTTTGAAAATTATCTTTGTTTATATGAAATTATTTACTGTGTCAGAGAGACTGATTGTGAAAACTGAACTGCCTTATGAAAAACAACTTCTATGTATGAAGTGGTAATTAAGTAATGATTTGTCATTTTTGTGACCCCTGAGTATCTTCCATGTGTAGGAGGATGGATAAGAGGATTTTTATAATCCATTTCCATCTGTAGTTTGTGTGGTATGAAATCATGTCTACATTGTTTACAAGCAGCACTATAGGTGTGGTAATAAATAACAGCATATAAAAGACTGATCATTTTGAGGATGAATGACCCAAAAAATTCCCTTTTCCCCACATCCATCTCTGAGACTTCTGTACCTTTTGTTGAGAGTATGTTCTTAGCACAGAAACAGTCCACTGCCTCCAATGTTAAGATATAACTTAAACAATGTTTTTGACCTGTATTATCRTTAAGAACAAATCTGATTTTAGTGTACTTGGCAGTAGAGACAATCCTTAATGAGACAGCATGTGCAGTAAATACACTGCTATAATAAAATGTGTGTTTTCCTTGACAATCTGCTGATTACTCTCTATGATATGGACCTATCTCTTTATCAATTTTGCTGAAGAATGTATGAGGAATAGAGTATCTTCTGAAAATGTCAATAAATACATAATTTTCTGTCACTGAAGTAAGAGGCAAATATGCCCCATTAATATCCAGTGATACATACTCTTCCCAGCCTAAAACCTAAAGGAATATTAGGAGGAAAAAATTC
The DNA here is from genome assembly GCF_003343035.1 of Apteryx rowi. Classification (NCBI taxonomy): domain Eukaryota; kingdom Metazoa; phylum Chordata; class Aves; order Apterygiformes; family Apterygidae; genus Apteryx; species Apteryx rowi. The sequence continues at coordinate 1,014,394 of NW_020447897.1, forward strand.
TGAACCTTATCTTGATCATCTGCAGCCTGTTGATTTCTACTTCTTTCTGCCCAAGCGATTTTTGCCCTGTTAGGGAGATAAGGGTGCACACAAATATTGATCAATGTGTGGTGGTGGTGGTGGTGTTTTTTATAATTTTATAAATTAGTTGTTGTATGGCTGCAGCACTCACTTAAGGAGGTGGCCACTGTGTCTGTCTTCCTAGTCATACACTTTGGATACTTACTCTTTTATGCTCTGTAATCCATATAAAGTTCAGTTTAATCTACTAAAAAATGTAGTTATGTGTCTCATTCTTAAAGAGAAGTGAGAGAAGAGAGCTCATAGGATTTTCTCCCAGAAAGGGCAATGGGGAAGTGAAGGATGAAGAAGTATTTCTCTTCTTTACCGGGCTTATGTTATGTAATTAACAAGTGAACCCTATGTTCTTAGAAGAACAGAATTTTAGAAGAGTCAATTTTTGCTTTTGGATCAAGTTTGGGGAATCTTGGTGGTGGATTTTCCCCTCTTATATTATCTTCACATGCCTGCAGTTGTGTCTCCAGCCTCCTGTTCAACTAGTCTCCCACATCTTTGTAGCACTCATGAATGGAAAAAAATACACCAGATAAAGTTTTCAGCTGATAGGCCAGTTTAACTTGCTGTGCAACCTTTCACCTTTTAAGAGATTTTCTTGTCATTTTACTAAGCATCAAGAAATTCTAGGCTCCTGCTTTTATAAAACTAATATTCTCTCATGCATTTAAGAAATCTTTACATTGCCTGAAACACTAGTGTAATATAATCTGCCATTATTTATATTTACCTCCTTTTTAAAGTATGTTTTCTACTTTCCAAAATTCTTGTTGGCTATAGGTTGTAAATGTTTATGCTCACGCAGCAGCAACTGATCATTGCGTAGTGAACACCACTGAGCCTTAATGCTTATTTGTGGTGCTGTGTTTGATTTTTAAACATTTTTCTATTGATTGTAGTTGTAAAACTCCTATTGTATTAGAGATCATTCTCATCTGCAAGGGAATGGGCCGCGGTCTAACTTGTTGGTCTTCTAGGCAAAAACTATCCTCAATGTAGGCTGTTCAGCTGAGGCCAGATCTGTGCTGTCCTGAGTTACTCTGCCTGTCTGTTTGCATAAGCTCTCTAGTTCTGGCACAGTTCCTTTCTCCGTCAGCAGATGTACTTATTGCCCAGGAATGCTGAAGCAAGCAGCCTTCTAGCTCATATTGATGATGTTCTTGACTGGGCACCAGCTATTCTTGCATAGAGTAGCATCTATGATATCTGTGTAGCATACTATAGTGTTTATAAGCTTCTCCATCAGGTTATTTTATGTATACTAAGGAAAATTGTGCTTCTCAAATATTCTGTGCTTTTCTGGAATTTTCCTTTTTGCTCATGCTAATGGAAAAGAACTCAACAAAGATAATTAGGCATGTGTCCTAAAGAATGAAGTTTGTGTAAAAGAAATAAGGATAAACTTTTTTAAAATGTAAAATTGACCCATGTCTACTACTGCACAATCATCTGAAGTTCATGCCTTTGAAAATGGATTCGAAGGGCTATTGTGTGGAAAAGACAAAGATGCAAGAGTTGATCGGAAGCAGATATTAAGAATCATCTTAGTATTCAGAAGTACTGCTATTCCTGCAGGATACTTCTTAAATAACAAACTAAAACTATATTATCTAAATTTTTCACACACATTAATGATACTTGAAAGTTGTTTTATCTATAAATGAAATTTAAAAGATTGTTCCTGTTTTCAGTCTGATCTATTTACATTTGTAATCAAAATAAAATCATGCTATAGTACTGCAAGTCCAGTGCTGGGCAGGAGCAGTAGGTGGTTTCTATCCTTTTTTGCCCATCAACACAATCATTAGGAAAGTTCCAATTCAGAGGCAAATGAAGAATTTCATTATTCTCATATTGTCCTGACATTTTAAAGTAGGACAGGATTTGACAAAGAGACTGCTTATTACTGGGAGTGGCGTCTGGGGAAAAAAAAAAATCTAGCTCATTTTGAGTAGTGTTTCTTCCTGTTGACTGAGCCCCAGTGGTCTTTTTGTTTGTAACTTGAACAACTATGGTCTGGAATTAATTGAGATATAGTGCAAGGAACTCAAATGCCCCTGTATGAATGTATAATCTGTCATGCTTGGTGAGACCTCAGAAACTGAAATTAAAACAATTTAGAGAAAATTAATAGTAAATCATATTAAAATTAATTGCTATTATATTTGTACTACCACAGAATATGAAAACTGAGTCTCCAAGTCTGGCCCAGAAATTCAGTAGGCTAGTCACTTTCTAGGCCCAGTTTTATCACCATGGCTATAGGTGTTGTGTGTACCCCATTCATACTACTAAGTGCTTTGTGTGGGCAGTGGTGACTCTGCTTGCCTTGCTTACCTATAGCCTCCCACAACTTTAACTACATTTGTCTCAGGCTGTGTAGGCATGGAGTGAAAACTTGTTTATGCTTCAAAATGCTTGCATCATATAAAGTACCCTTTTTATACATAAAAACTGTCTGTGATATTTTTCACTTCTTGATTTGTTGTAGAAGGCTGAAGAGAATGCGGAAGGAATGGCATCTGGTCTTGGTCCTGATGGAGAGGTGAGAATTTTACAAGTTGCTTTTTTAAAAAAAAATTTTTTCCTAGTGCTTTTTATAAGTGATGTGTGTCATTGCCATAGCTTTTTTAAAAAAAATCACAACCATAAATGTCTTAAGATGACTTGTTGTTCATAACCAGGAGAAAACCTATCAAGATCAATATCTGTGCTAACTTGTTTCTCTTCAGAGAGTTGAAGACTAAAACAAAGGTACATTGAATCTGTCACTGAGTGTACTGAGAATTCCCTCTCAGCTTTGGCAGACGTTTAAAATTTTTTTTTTGTTATCCATGTGTAGTTCATAATTTACTCTTTAAAATATAGTTGTAAGCACAGTGTATTCTAATTTCTCATTTTTTAAAAAACAGAGTGTTTACATTGCATGTCAATTACCTTTCTGGTATAGGGTAGACTATACTGTTTTGATGGCTTAAGACATCTGAATGTTCTTTCTTTCTCAGAAGCAACTGAAAATGAGTAATTTTCTTTTGTCATTCTTTGAATACTTAGCTTTTTCTTTTTGTAGTAGAAGCAGAGAGCATATGCTGCCTCCTAAAGATCTGTCCTGTTATGCCCTTTTTCTATTCAGTTTTATTTTTATAGAAAGGCTTTAAAAATGTGTTTATTATTTTTCTTCTGGTCTTACACTTTCAAGTGATACCTTTGCTGATGTAGTGAAAGAGGTATAGCAAAACATTTAATATAGTTACAGTTGCACCTGGAAAATGCACACATACTCCCTTTTCATAAATTATGAAGTTAAAGAAATAAGTTTTATTCTCCCTATCAGTAGGTAACCATCTTTACAACTCCTCAGAATTATTTTTTCAATTTTGTGTTCATATATATTATGAAAAGGTTCTTTAGTAGTGGTAGCAGCAGCAGTAGTAGTAGTCGAAAGGTTTTTAAAGTAGAAAATCCATGATTAAACAGGCCAGAGAAGTAACAGAAAAATAATTACACTGCTCTGATTTTGTTAGAGCACCTGAATTTGTAAAGAGACTTCTTATTGCAGGTACTTACCAGTTTAAATGAAGACATTGGGACAGCTAATCTTTAAAAAGGCTTCTTTACTTAAAAAGTTAGTTAAAGTGTTACAGATGCGTTTCTCCATCCGTGAAGGAGGAAAAATGCCATAAGTTTGATGTATGCTTTTTGTTATAGATCTCCATTCATATAAACAACATATATTAAATGACAATAAGCATAATATACTTTCTGTCCTCTTTCAGAGAAGCCAACAGCTGCTTCTGTTCCACTCTACTCTCATTCATTTGTCTGTAATACTGTGATATATGTGTGGATATCACATATAGAGCTATGTTACACATAGAAAAACTGTGACTCAGTGTTGGCTTGGTAGCCATGCAGGAAGCTGTGGTTGCTAATAATGAAACTTCACTGCTTGTTCAGATTTGTAAATTTTTCAGGTGCTATTAGCTCTTTTTATTACATATGACAAACATAAAAGCTCAATAATCTTATACTGTAGCATATCATTTGAATTTGTAGCCCATAGATGAGAGCAGTCAAATGAGTGACCTTCCAGTCAAAGTGACTCATACTGAAACTGGCAAAGTTCTTCTTGGACCAGAAGCACCAAAAGCAAGTCAGCTGGATGCCTGGCTGGAAATGAACCCTGGGTAAGTAGCTAGCATACRTGTAAGTGGCTTTTTTTTTTTTAGCTTGCATTAGTATTTTTCATGGGTTTTGCTCTTGTTTTTCTTCTTCCTTTTTCACCCATTCCATTCTCCTTTTAATTTATTACATGTAAACAGAGTAGGAATTGTATTGAACCTACTACCTTCTTTTGTATCCCTAATTCATATACTTTCCATCTTCTCTGTACAGCTATGAAGTTGCTCCCAGGTCAGACAGTGAAGATGAAAGTGGCTCTGAGTATGAGGAGGAGGTATGTGTCCTCTTTTTAAAAAAACCTTTTGTGTCAAACAAATAGTTCAGTAAAAACCAAGTTCTTATCCCATGTGACATTTTCCTCTTTTTCATAAGGAAGGAAAGAAAAGCAGTAGCAAGTGTCTAATCATTTTAAGTATAATGCCAACAGGAAAAAAAAAGGTTTTTCGTCACATTGTTCAGTTCATAGCAGTTGCCCTTTATATATGTTGCAAATACCTGACTGATAACCTGGGTGAGGAAGAGAAAAGGTTTTGCTCTGGTCATTAATAATCATGACCCAGAGTGTATAAACAGGCTCCTGTGTTGCCAGGAGACGACATATAGTGGCTTTGTGCTGAAGAAAGTTAACATCTTTAATCCTTTGGAAGCCTCTTGTATACACTATTTAATACTTTTCTACAGAAAACACTACTTTGTTAGTCTTAGAATTGAAGCATTGCCCATTTAGATAAGACAAATTTTATTGATTGTGGTGTAATCCTGACTCAAGTGGTTTTAGAAATTCCAGAAGTTCATCAGGATCATGTGTTAGAAAACATGTACTGAGGCCCTGATTTGCCCAAGTGCATGCCAGTTTTTGAGAGCTTTCAGGGTATTTTGGCTTTTTTTTTTTTCTTAATAATTCTTCAGTGGAGACAGGAGATTTCAGGGAAGAGGGGGTGTGAAATAGGCCAATGCAGTAAGACCTACTTAGGTACATTCATTTGTCCACTTGTATCACAGCGTGTTAGATGTCCTTTAGGGCGTGAATGTGCTTATTGAGTCTTGGCTTACCTTTGAACATAGAGACATAAACCAGTATGTGTTCATTTTGCATAACCTTGAATTTTAAATTAAACAAGTAAAACATTTTAGAGATGTTGTTGGTGGTGGAAGCTCTCAAGACTGTAGGATGTGTTTATGTACTGAAAGTTTCATTGGCTGTTCTGAATAACAGAGTTGTTGTTATATATTATGTTAATTAAAATGTTAGGAATTATGTCAGGTCCTTATGCTCAAACTGTTAAACGTAGGCTTATTTGATTCAGTATTTTATAATGATTTAAATACTTTTGTTACAGAAGTTCTAAAAAGAATCTTAAGCTAATAAAAATATTGTAAAACACTAAGATACTGACCCTGTAGGGTCGTAATATTAGATACTGTGAATAATCAATACTGACAGAGCATTTCTCAGCAGCATACTTTCTAAAGGAGAGAAAGACTGAGGAGTAGAGAAGAGCGATGTTCAATCAACAGGCTAATGGTAGAACTAGAAGTAGAATTCAGATACTGAGTGTAGGACTAATCCCTGTTGATGTAATCCTGCAAGGCACTCACTGTTGAGGTGGGGGTGAAGCATGATACCTGTCAGATTTGGACCACGTCCTGTGATATTCTCAGAGAAATGTCAAAAGAGACGTGCCTGCATATTTAGTAAAAATTTTTTAGCATTGGTGTTCTTTAGAGCTGGGGAAATCATTATGACAAGAATGCACCTGCAGAAGTCAAAGCACTATTTTGTTCTGCTTTATTGATGAGAATTTATGTTGTTGAACAGTACCCTTTTCTTCAAATGGTTCAGGTGCTGTTGAAGAGCCCTCAATAAAATGCAAAATTTATCCACCTGTCATACATTGCAACCGTAGCCAGAAGGTGAATTAAACGATTTAAAAGAAAATAAAGATGTAATCTGTTTCCAAAAAGTTAATAAATCAAAAAACTAAAACAGCAGCTCATGGCAGTTTTTTAAGTTGTATTAAAGTAGTACACATCTAGCATATGATACAAACTTATGCACCGTATTGAAATCCTTTCCATGAACAGGACAGACAGAATAAGGTTTTTTAAAATGAAACCATTAAAAGAGAAAATACTTTCTTTTTCCTTCCAAAACATTGTCACTTCCAGTTTGTTAATCTGTATGAAAAAATATCATTTTGTTGTGTTGCAGTGCGATTTTGTTGCAGGATAGGTGTCAGCTGAACTTTCTGGTTCTGGTCCCTGTTATTATAAAGCATTGACTAATGAAAGCTACCAATAAATACATGAATGCTAGTTGAAAGTATGATTTAGGAAGATGTTGCACTTTCCAGTGCTCCTGTTYTTTTTCTGTCTTTGTAGGATGATGAAGAAGAATCAAGCAGGTTAGAAGCAGATGAGAAGATACTTCTGGATCCTAACAGTGAAGAAGTTTCTGAGAAAGATGCTAAGCAAATCATTGAGTGAGTGGTCTTTAGGTTCTGCTTTTTGTTAGGAATTATGATTTCTTATAATAGGGTTCCCCCAAAATAGTTTGCTGTACATCTCAATGAGTTGTAGTAGCTCCTCTGACATGAACATCTGCAGGAGAAGGAATATGATCATTTAGTACTAGCTGTGTACTACTTAAGCTTCCATGCTCTGGGCGCACTCACCACAGCTGGGGATTTCCAGTTATATGTGAACTGTACTCAAAAAATACCTGTTTGTGGGAATTTACCTTAGTTCTTTGTGTGCTTTCCAGGACAGCCAAACAAGATGTGGATGATGAATACAGTATGCAATATAGTGCTAGAGGGTCTCAGTCCTACTACACTGTTGCTCATGCGATCACAGAAAGGGTGGAGAAGCAGTCTTCTCTTCTTATTAATGGCACACTAAAACATTATCAGGTGAGAGATCTGGTTGGAATTAACTTAAAAATTTGCAAAAAACTCCTGTTGTAGAGCTGTCTGTTGTGTAGTAATGTTAAGCTTCTGCATAATGTGCCTTTCATTGAGTAAAGCATACTAAAATATTTAAATATTTAAATATCTGAAACTTACATTATGCTACACATTTCAGTATGGTATGTCAAAACCTATGACAAACTGAAAAATTTTTTGAGAAATACAAAGTCTCTATTAGGTTAGAAATCAGGGATTATATGGATAAAATGATGATGCTTATGTAGAAATGTTATCATTGATAACATTAGTTCATACCACTTGAATAATACTATCAACTTTCTACCTATACCTGTAGCAATTTTTTCATTGCAGACCAATTGTTTTGTTTTTGCTGTCCTTCTTTTTGACCTAATATTTCAATTTTGCTTATTGTTTTCATTTCTGGGGGTTTCTTAGTAATGTATTTCTTCTTGTGTTTAAACTTTTAGGATTTTATTTTTTGAATTAAAATCCTAGTATTTCAGTACGCTGACAGAAAAAATTCAGAAATTAAGAAAACATTTTTTCCTGTGAAGGCTGATGTCTTGTACTCTTTACAGGCATGCAGTATATTTAGCAGCTAAGAACTTTTGTCTTCTGACATAAGCTAAATTCATGCATCACTGAAAATGTCCTTGGTACCTGCTTTCAACACTTCTGCTATTCGATAGCTTTCTAGGAAGCCACTGGGACCTGCAACTTTTCAGTGTCTTTTCTCCAGTCAGGCCACTAAATTATTTCTATTTCCACATGAAAAAAAAAAAGTAATACTTTTTCACCAAGGTAATATAAAGATACATATCTATTTGTACTCGTAGAGAAATAGAAGAAGGAGTGTTTCTTAATCATGCGGAGTGTTATGATTACAGCTGCTGCTTACTGTGCCCTTCAGCTCTGCCTTCTATTACAGTAGCTTGTTTAAATCACTTAAAATTCAAGAGTTAAGCTGATTTCTCTTTTTCAAAGCACTTCAAAATTTTTATATCAGGCTCTTCACAGCGATGCACAGTGGGAGGACAAGGATCAAACTGGATATAGAAGAAAACCTTTTTTCCTGGTAGGACAGCCTCAGGGACTCAGAAGTTGTACTGTCTCTATCATTGGATATTTTCAAGCCCTGACTGGATAAAGCCCTGAGCAACTTGGTCTCGCCTTATGGCTGACCCTGCTTTGGGCACAGGTTTGGACTAGAGACTTCCTGAGGTCCATTCCAAACTGAATTGTCCTGTGTTCTTAGCAAAACTCCATCTGAATTTGAATTCTCTTGTGGATCCTTAACACTTCTACATGTCTGTCTTTGAGCCCTTACCAAAAAGGGAATGTTTTATTCAGTGACCAATTCCAAAATATTAGATTAAATAATTTTTCTGGTGTCATTGAGGAGCTCTACGGCTAAGACAAAATAGGATTCAATCATTCAGAGAACTATGTCACATTCTCAACTATAAGGCCCTCTTCATTTTTGCTGCCTCATTGTCAATACATTGTCCAGCTTGTGCACCAAAAGAAGAGGGATCTAATAGAGGCAGTCAGCAGTCTTGTTTATTGCATAATCCTGATTCATTGTCTGGGAAGGTTTATTTGATGCACTAAATAAAGTCAGTGTCCTTTGGATGCAACATTAATTTGATGGCCCTCTAGGCTTAATGTGCTTGTGGAGAGGAAATTAATGTTATGGTAATTCCTTTACTTTCTAAACTGTAATTACTTTTGCAACCCAGAAATACTCTTCATTTATGCAGATATTTGTTTTGCAGTGCTTTTTCCCTGGTATGCCAAAAAGAAAAATAATTCAGACTGTGGAGTTACAGACAGTCACAATGATTACCAACTGGATCAGGTCCTTTAGCTCCTCAGTGCAATCTCTAGCAACTGAATCAGTAGAACTGAATGCTACCACTAGAGTTAAGGGGCACGCTTTCATAAGGAGCTTTATGACAGAAGTGTTGAGGCTTGGTTTTGGTTCTTGCAAGAATGTTCTGTAGGAGACTTTGTTCTATGACTTTCCCTTGACTCTTATGTCCTTCCCTGTCCTGTAGATTTTATCTGCTCTCTTCTTCTCCACTTCTCTTTTTCCTGCTCTTCTGTGTTTCTTACTGTTGAGTTTGATCAGACCATCCTTTCCTTCATGCTAGAACTTGTCAGTGGAGAAAGTTTGATGGCACAGAAGGGGTGGTTTCCCTATTCTCAGTTCTACAGCTAATTTGTAAGTGGGACATTTGTAGAACAAGTTCTGCAGCTCTTAGTGCCCTGAGATCAATAAAAATGGTTTTCAGAGAATTTAGTACCTAAATATAAGTCAGCCAGCATATACATGAAGCCTGTAAAATTGGCAATGTTGTTTGGGGTATCCTGTCATAGGGACAACAGATGCTTACTTCAGACATGTAGTGTTTCTCCTCTGCTTCTTAGCTGGACTTTATCAGACCTCTTAATTTACTTCTGTCTCCACGAGCTAGATAGTGGGCATGAGACCCACTAAACACCTGGATCTTAGAAGCAGAAATGTACCCTAGATTGTACTTGTGTGGGTAACTTCATAAGTACATGTGTAGCAAGCTGTGTTACAAGGGAATAGTCTCAGTGCTAGAATGCAATAGAGGGAGTGTGCTTTCTAGCAGTACTTCTTTGACTATGTAGCCCAGCTATGTACACATTCCTTGGCTACAGTGCTCTAGCTTCTTTTCAGCTCTGGGATTTTATACACGAGGTATAATTGGACAGAGGATATCTTCTCTGACACATGGAGTTATGGACAACAAACACTAAACGGAGGTTCATGGTACCAGTTTTACAGTTGGGGAGTGTAAGGTGGAGCCAAACGTGAGAGGCTTACATGTGTTGCAGAGACCTGAAAGGTTTGGTTTTTTTGGAAGGTTTTGGCTGAGGCAGATAAATGGCATGAATTATATCCAATAAGTTTTAAATTTGACAGTATTTAAATTAAAGAACAGACTCTTGTAATGACAAATGTTAAGCAACCTTAAGTATCAGTGTCTGTGTTGGTTTGTGTATAGTACCCTTCTCCACTTATAAAATCTGACTTCATATTGTGGGCTCTACTGTCCCTAAACAGGAGTAGTGATTTTCATGTAGCAGTTATTAGAAATTACTTTGTGTTTTCTTTAGGGATGGTAGTTGGGTTTTTTTGTTTGTTTGTTTGTTTGTTTGCTTGTTTTTTGGTGGGGAGAGGTAGCAGGGGGGTGTTATGGAATGTACAGATCCCCATGCACGTATTACTTTTGAAGGAAATACAACATCTAAGTAGGCAGGGGCATGAGAAGCTTGTTTCTGTCATACTGGTATTAATTACTTGTGTGGGTTTTAAATAACTGAAATTATTATTCTTCATTTCAGCTCCAGGGACTGGAATGGATGGTTTCACTCTATAATAACAATTTGAATGGAATTTTAGCTGATGAAATGGGGCTAGGAAAAACCATACAGACTATTGCACTCATTACTTATCTGATGGAGCACAAAAGACTCAATGGCCCCTATCTCATTATTGTTCCCCTTTCGTAAGTAAAAAATCTCATTCTGTTATTATCATTCTAAGCATTGCAGATTGGCTTATTAGCAACACACATTTGTTTTTCACTAAATGACAAGAGGTGCACGGTGGGATTGCACTGTGCCTGTATTCTGTGTTTTCTTTGATCATTACTTCCCAGCTGATTGTCTGGCATTGGAAGGGTGACCAGGTGGCTGATAAAAGCACTTGATTCCGTTAGTTTCACTGACCACTCTTTTGACGAACTGTGTCATGTATTTACCGTTACTTAGTCCACACATAAACCACAAGAGAGTAATCATATTTCTTTCATGTTACATGCCTACAATTTTCTCTATTGAACTTTAAGTGTGATATTAAAAATCTATTTTTTAGTTCTTTTAAAAGTGCCCCCATCAAACATTAAGTAATCATGCTTTAACAATGTTGGATAATCTTTTAAGTACTGTGTAACTAGCCCTTGATGTAGAAATATGATTATTTGTCATGTTGCTCCTTTTTCCTTTTCCTTGGTTTTCCAAGATGCCACTTCTTTTGTACTTTCTTCTAATGTCTTTTCCTTTCTCTGAAGGCAAGATGGGGATTTTAGCTATTTGAAATGCTATGTTTTAAATGGATGCTGTCAGGCAGAGTAAAACAGATTCAGGGTTTGGAGGGTTTGTTTGCTTATTTCTGTGTGTACATGGTAAGTGTCTTACACTTGTGTAGAAGTTCTCTGGCCTTTTAATTAGGTAATTCATCTACCAATCTTACAATCAACCAATTGTGCAGAGCATGCAGATGCACAGTACGATTGGAATATAATTTATTCATGGCCATTTATTATAATTTCTTTTGAGGTATCCTGCCTTCTGGCTCTGCTACAGTAGTTACTGACTAACTAACATAAATACCACAGCTATGCCTAATAGTGTGGATAAAAGTGATGAGCTCTAGAGTTAGAAAAAGTGGTTGGGGAAACCCTATTAACTAAAACAAAGTTAAAAAGGGGAAGTGTTATTAAGTCACAGATTTCACAGGAGAACAGTGGAAAACTTTTTTTTTTTTTAAGTAATCTGTAATGCTTTTTCTTAAGTTTCTAACAGAAAGCAGCTGAAACTTAAGTCCCTTAGACATTATAACATACTTCTTTCCCTACTCTCTCCCTCCACCAACATTATTACAGGTCACTGCTGCTGTCACAGGTTCAGTGAGTTTAAAAATGAAAAGGGTATTTTCTGCTGCTCTTTCCTGTTAGCAGCCAGTTTAGCCATTTTAAAAAGTGTTTGTTGTGATCATACTGCAGAAGCAACACAGTGGCAAAATAAAGCTGCACAGTGGCACTGGGTGGCAATAGCATATCATTACAGCAGAACATGAATAAATTCTGTTGAGGCTGTATCCGAAAAGTTGCAACCTCATCTCACGGGAGACAAGTAGCATAAAATAACATACAAGTCTCTTTCTGTGCAGGGTTATCTTTCTTCTCCTTAATATGCTCCAAAATATGAAGGTATATGTAAAGTGATATTCTGAATTGGTTGTTAAAAGGCCCCTTTTTTTCACCCTATGAGGTGAAAGACATTTTTCTCATTTTCTTCTGTTTCTTCCCCTCTAAAAGATGCAGATATTTTGTTACAGTATATAAAATACTTCTTTTTAATATACTGTTAATTATGAGGGTTGATTACATGAAATGCATTGAAAATTCAGCAACCACTGGGAAACATGGTGTATGCATAAAGTTTAATGTGTTTATACTGAGCAAATAATGAAATATATTACTTTTCCTAACAATCTCTATAGGACCTTATCCAATTGGACATATGAATTTGACAAATGGGCTCCTTCTGTGGTGAAAATATCATACAAGGTTTGATTTGCTTTTTTATATGAGTAAAGTGGAAGGAATGAGAATAGAACCTACTTCTCCTCTGTGTCTATAGGTGTTTGTAAGCTGTTTGCTTGTAAAGTTTTGTCATCTATATCATGTACTAAGCAGTGAGAGTTAATCTTCCTAAGATGATGACTGTAATAAACTGTAATTACTTTCATATAATGAAATGCAGAAGAAAACTGTTAATTATCACATTACAGGGCTTCTAACTAGAGTAATACAAATGATAAATACTTCACATTTTGTACATAGCTGAATACTTCGCTGTTTGGCTACTGTAGTGCTGGTAAGGCCAAGTAATCACTAAGGAGACTAGACTGCCACGTAAAAAGAGCTTAACAGTCCAGAATCCAGGGGGGGAAATCACTCTGGGGTATATCGGTATATTGTATATGATACTGTAGGTTCGTGTACTTGCTCTGTGTCTGCAAATTCATGACTGTAAAGATATATGTGTGTATATATATATGTATATATATATACATATATATATATATATATTTCGTTCTTTCCTCTCTGTTCTAGGGTACACCTGCAATGCGCCGCTCACTTGTTCCTCAGCTTCGAAGTGGAAAATTTAATGTTCTTTTAACTACATATGAGTACATAATAAAGGACAAACATATTCTTGCTAAGGTAATAATGAATGTCTGTCATCTCTTAACAGGAAGACCTTTGAGATATCATTAAATGATGCAGATCACAAAACGCATATTCTTGTTTTACAGAAAAGTCCTGTGTTATTGTTTTATCTTCCTATGAAAGTTAAGCCTTTCATGTATTTTTTCATTTCTCTGTGCATAATTGGACTTCTCAGTCACTGCTTTTCTCCCTGAAGACATCAAGATTTTCCAGAATATGGCTAGTGGAATTTTATCAGTTATTAGAACCCTCTGCCTTTGGAAAAAATTTTTTTTGCCTACTGCATAATAGAATTTGTCCTAATCTACAGTCCTGACCCTAWTTTTTTTTTCATTCTGTTTCTAACCTGAAGCTCACTTTTATTAGAGCCTCTCCAGCTACATGATGTTTCTCTCCAAGTAGCTAAATAGTTACATATATCATGAATTTGGTATCACAGTTTACTACTCAGGACCCAGTTCTGAAGGATTCGCAGTCTAGACAGTAAATAGTGGTGCCTCAGATATAATGAATTCATTTGAAAATTATTCAGTACTATATTTCATTACATATGTCATACTATTTCATATAAACAGCAGACCAAGCAGGTATTTTGCTGTTCTGAGAAACTACGTGGTCTTACTGTCTCTTTGGTTTCATTTTCACTTCTTTACATTCAATTGCATATTTAGATTTCTCTTTTTTTTTCCCTCTCTGATACAAAGACATTTGAATGTATGAATACATTTTATTGGCATGATTCTGAATGCTTAAGAACAGTTTGAGACTGTAGAGTTTTCCTTTCCTTCTAGTTTTTGCCCAGCCTGGCTAAAAGGTAGGAGCACACAGCAGTGTGTCATGCAACCTGTCTTGGAAGTGGGATTAGTTAGCATGTGTGAAAGTACTTGAAGACTACAAACTGAGGCCTTCCTAGTCATATGGTCAGTATGTCATAGCCTTATTATGGTGCTGTAGTTCATATGCATACCCCATCATGTGACTGAAATGTTTCACATAACTACAATAGAGATATTATCTGGCTTAGAAGGACATGATCTTAGCATGTGGTTGACTTACATACCTAAGTTGTATTGCCTGAGGTTCGTGTATATGCGTAACATCTAAGGGAGGGAAATTTTATTTTGGTTACATTACACATGCTTATCTGCTGTTTATCTGGTCCACTTTTTGCTAGCCCCTGAGGGTCTCAGTGAGAGAGTGTGTAAAGCAGCAAGAGGTGCAGAAAGCTTAACACCTGTAAGCTTGACAGCCTTCTTGCAAAGAAGGTAGTGAGGCAGTATATGCTATTAAAACTGAACAGCTGACAGCAAGCTTCTAGAAACAATAAGCTATAGAACTCTGTCACTGAAGTGCTTAGACTCAAGCAGTGACCCATACAGTTCATCCAATGGCACGTATGTTGACTAYCTGTGTTATACGACAGAAAATGATAGGGAACTCGGACAGCGTTCTTTCAGCATCTGCCCTGGCTGCGTTTAAGCTGTCCCATTAAGAACTGGAAACTTTATGTAAGAAGATGCACTGACTGAGTTGATCTTAATTATATTGCTTCATTCTTGAGTTAAAAGGTAGGGATTAGCTGAAACACAGCAAAGTTCAGGGTTGCTGTATTTTGAGAACATAGTTATTTTGTGTGGAAAATGCTGTTGCCTCTTGCCTATATTCTTGTTTCAGACAGATTTATTTGGAGTTCTTCTGCTCTTTTTCTTCCCCAGTAAAACATATTCTGACCTTGAAGAGTCAGTCACCTGAATTCCTCCCCAGAAATGGGAGGAATCAGCTGTTCACTGTTGCAAGTCAAGTTACAGATTCTGCATAACTATTTTTATTCCTATTTTTGTTGCTTGTGAGGCCACTGATGCTTGGATACTCGTAAATGAGAATGACAGATGTTTCACATTTCAAATGTTCCTGTTTTAAATATGTTGGGAGTAATCTAAGTCTGTCCTGCTCAAACTTTACCAACTTTTCTTCTTGCAGATTCGATGGAAATACATGATAGTAGATGAAGGCCATCGAATGAAGAACCATCACTGCAAGCTGACTCAGGTCTTGAACACTCACTATGTGGCCCCTAGGCGGATACTGTTGACTGGGACTCCAYTGCAGAACAAATTGCCTGAACTTTGGGCTCTTCTCAACTTCCTCCTTCCAACCATTTTCAAGAGCTGTAGCACATTTGAACAGTGGTTCAATGCTCCATTTGCCATGACTGGAGAAAGGGTACTGTGGCAATTTTTTTAAAACATCAGAAAAGAAAAACATTGTGAAAAACAAAACTGAGTTTACACTGAAAGAGTAGTGTTTGAACTCTCCCTTGTGCTTAGGGAGTTAACATAACTAAAAGCTACTTTTATAATGTCTATAAAGTTTAATTAAAGTGTCTCTTTTTTGGCACTGAGTCAGTTTGTACAAATAATTACTGCAAATGCTTGTCTTTCATATGAGACAAGACATTACATAATACACTGAGTTGTCTTGTAGTAACTTTTATACACTTCTGTAGGTGGACTTAAATGAGGAAGAGACTATTCTGATCATCCGTCGTCTCCACAAAGTTCTTCGACCCTTCTTGCTGAGAAGATTGAAGAAAGAGGTTGAGTCTCAACTGCCAGAAAAGGTTTGCAATGAGAGAAATTGTGGAAAGGGTTTAATACTTTTTTTTAAAGCATATTATGATGTTTCTTTTCCTGGCCAATGAGGAGTCCTGGAGACCTGCAGTTTCTGCAGTCTCAGGCTTCCTCTTCACTCCTACAGCTTTTAATTCTGTTTCTCATCATGCATGGCTTATATAAGACATTCAGCTTATTTCCATAGTATTTGGTTTTGAGAAGTAACTGAGTTGGCTATATACTGAGAGCTAGATTCTGCCTCTCCTGCTTGTGCTGCGTAGAACCTTTGCCCCCTGAATTATTTCACGTAAACTCCCAGAGGACTACTTGATATTATAAAGCAAACAGAATTTGGTCCTGGGTTAACATTCTAGGAGTTTTGAGTTGTGTGAAGTGTTCTTTTGAAATTCTACATTTTAACTAGTGGCTGCATCTCAGAATATAAAATTCACTTCTGATTTGAAAGATCGCTGCTTTTAATCTTTGGGCAACACATCCTGCCCCAGTCTATCCTCTTCTGCAATCACAGAATCGCTGAGGTTGGAAGGGACCTCTGGAGATCATCTAGTCCAACCCCCCTGCTCAAGCAGGGTCACCTAGAGCACGTTGCGCAGGATTGCATCCAGGCGCATTTTGAATATCTCCAGAGAAGGAGACTCCATCACCTCTCTGGGCAACCTGTTCCAGTGCTCTGTCACCCTCACAGTGAAAAAGTTTTTCCTCATGTTCAGATGGAACTGTCTGTGTTTCAGTTTGTGCCCGTTGCCTCACGTCCTGTCGCTGGGCACCACTGAAAAGAGTCTGGYCCCATCCTCTTGACACCCTCCCTTCAGATACTTGTACACGTTGATAAGATCCCCTCTCAGCCTTCTCTTCTCCAGGCTAAACAGGCCCAGCTCTCTCAGCCTTCCCTCATAAGAGAGATGCTCCAGTCCCCTAATCATCTTTGTAGCCCTTCGCTGGACTTGCTCCAGTAGTGCCATCCCACATCTCCTTTTTCTTTCACCCTTCCGAAAAAAACAGCAGCAACTAAATCAAAAAGTAAATCTGAAGGCAGGCTGGAAAATGTTTGGTGTTGAAGTCGACTAGGGTAAAACCATTCCAAAAATGAAATTGTTGCGAGTTTATGAGTTGACTAACACTGGCTGGATGAACAAAGAGCTCTTTGTACAAATACTCAGTGATAGTATCTAAAGGATAGACTTGATTATTTAATTTCATTCTCATCTTTATAATGTTGTGAACATTATTACTGTTGTGACTTTCTGTTCCTTTCAAAGGTCAGATTCATGGTACCCTCCTATACAGCACTGATTTGAGAATGAAACTTATTTAGATTTGTAAATACTACTGAAATTTTTATTGCTATTCAAATTTCTGCCAACTAGAGACACTGTATTTCATAAATCATTAATAGGTATTGGAGGAAAAGAATTTAGAAGCTGCATACAGTTATTTAGTGAGCCATGTTTCATTCATTTCCATATCTTGCTTAGAAAAAAATATTAGTCCAAACTAGTATATGGACTTGTTGACCTAAGCCTGTTAATCAGTTCCATCTGATCTGAAAAGTCCTGATAAAGAAGCCATTAAATTAATACTCACTTCTCTTATCTCTGAGCTCATCCTCCTGTCTTTCTGTGTAGAAAATAACCTGATAATTTTTATTCAGTTTGTTTATTAAACATTAGACAGTTTCTTTTAAGCACCACTGTCAAGATTTCTAGCTATTAATATGTCTTTATTATGTGATTATTTTACTTCAGTTATTAAAGATACAGTTGCTGTAATCTGGAAATTAGGTAATAGAAAACAATATGTTAAATTGGGATATGAAATGTTTATGTTACTGGATTTAAAGATGGTGTGCAATAAATACCTGCTGTAACAAATATAGTTTTACCAAACTGAACAAGATGGTGAACTGAACTGGGGGTCATACACCACTTCATTAACTCCTGTTATTTCTAGTTGAAATTGGGAAAACAGCATTTTTTGCACCCCAACATATGTAAGTAAAATGCTAATTAGGCTCTGTAAGGGATGCTTATTTGTTTTGTGCGAGCTATACAGTGATGACTGATGTTTTTATAGTGTTTTGCAAGCATAATACAAGTTCACAAGTTATTAAACATTCAGGGATTTTTTAATTACATATTAAGCTTTTCAATTAAACATTAAACATAAAATATTTTGTTAAAATTATAGAAAGAAATAAAAAGTAAAACATTTGTGTGTGGCAAAACAGCACTGAATCTGCAGTCATGTTTTTAGAATCCAAATGTCTTTTAGTAAATGTGAATCTCATAGATAATCTCTTGAGCTACTCATTGCTGTGCTTGCTGAGTTGCTGCTCACAGAAATCGAAGGCGCTGTTAGGATACAGATAAAAGATACATTGTTTTTTGTTTACTGTTGTTGGATGTAAAGAACTTGCAGTTAGATCCTACTAACATTATTATATCATGGAAAATTTTACAGTTTGTTTATGTATTGTTTTTTACACTAGGTGGAATATGTGATCAAATGTGACATGTCAGCTCTTCAGAAGATCCTGTACCGTCACATGCAAGCCAAGGGAATCCTTCTCACAGATGGTTCTGAGAAAGACAAGAAGGTAAAAAGGGAAGACTAGAACACCTGGGAAACAATACAATATGATTACATGTTAGCTGTATGATTTCGGTACTATAAAATTAATAAGTAAGTTCTTACTGCAGATGTCTCTCATGGGAAAAGAATCTTGTCTGTCAGATACTCTTTTTGTTTTAAAAAAATGGCAATTTTTGCTCTGTATTCCCAAGGAAAAAATATTGCTTGTATTCACTATAGTTACAATGCATTTCTGAGAACAAACAGTGCTTGAAAAAGCAACATTTCTCTTGCCTGAGTTTAATCCATTAGGGAACCTGAGTAGTTGTGATTGCGGCAGCACTGTCTAGTGGAGGTTATTCATCTTGTCTTTCAGAGTTATTAATTAAGCACAAATCTTGTTTCAGCCAGCTAGGGCGTTTTGCCTACTTTCATACATCCTTATAAGATCTGCTAATAAAAAGGTTTTTAAGAGAACAATAACATTCAAAGTCAAATAGTCAGATGTTAGATTATGCCAAAGTAAATGTTGATTACACGACTGTGGGACTTTGGTACTTGATTAAGTTAATATGGAGAAAACAAGTTGCCATTCATCACATTATTTGTGTATACACATATAGCATTACAATAACTCTGAGGTAGCCTGAATTCACCGTGAGAGTTCTTAGAGTAAGAACATACAGACACTGCAGAACAGCTGGTGTGTAACAGCTTGTGTTTGTGCTAGGTCCTTAATATGGCTGCATTATGTTTGTATGAATGATACAACATAATCAAAAACTATTTTTCCACCATCCTTTTGCAGACTGAATTGCTACAATGGGTGGCATTTCCTGTTCAGAATCTTTATCTATTTTAACCTCTTTATTTTGTGCAGTCAACTGTTTTATCTACTGTTGGTTGTTCAAACTCTGGTCAAAGCCAGTACTTTTCTCATCAGATATTCTTTCACACTCATCCCTATAGTTTGAGTACTTTGTAAACATGAATTTACTTTCTTTTCTTGTATTTTTAATATGATTTTGTAGTTTGCTCTCCTTCTTTTTGCCCTCCAAATTTCATTTTGCCTCCCAGTCTCCCACTTGCCTCCCTTTCTGGTCTTTTCCCTCTCACTGACTACCTCAGAATCCTCTCTGTTTTTCCGTACTTGCTCCACCAGCCAGCTTTTTGCTTTATCAGACCTAATTGTCTCTGCTGTCTTTGGGACACCTCCTTCCCCCAACTAGTGGTGTAAAATTTTTCCCATCCTCTCACCTTCTTTTCTTTCAGGCTTTTTTCTTTTCTGTATCTGCTTCATCAGGCTCTCTTATCCATGCTACCTGGTGCCAGCAGAGGGGGGTGGTGGCTGCTGAGCACTTTTGGCTTCAACTGTGCAACAACTACAGTCTTAGGAAAAAATCCTGTCATTCTGCAACTCTGGCCTGGAACCAGCTGAGACTAGTGAGAATTCAGTAAGCAGCAAAGCTCTAGGAATTCTCCCTTGAACAAATGCAAACTGCCTTTTGGAGCATATTGGAAAGGATTTTGAAAAGAAAAACAAGATTTAGATGTGTAGATTCCCCTCTTCAAATGTAAACACCCTGCTCTAAAAGTTAAGATTTGGCAGTACTTTGCAGAGAAGAATAAAATATTGCTAGCATATAACATGACAAAATGTATGTCATGTATGTGTGTATTTTTCCCTAGTTTTACTCTTAGAAATTGCTGAATTGTATTGGCTGAGATTTTAAAAATAAATTTGAATGAGTCAAATACAGTAACCTTGGAAAATTGCAGCTGCTCTAACTACAATTTCCTAAAGTTACAACAAATCAAAATGGCACCTGAAAGAGACTAAGCTTTATGGTTGCAATCTAATTACCACTAGCAGACTCAGGTTTGGTAATGCCATATCTTATTAACTTTGGCGAACACTGGTCAAACACCTAGTAATGTTTGTTGTTTTAAAGATGGCATGGTTTCTTATATCTGAATTGACTATTGTCGAAGTCTATCCTGTTTCCAAATTGGCTTCATTATAGAGTAAGTTTTGAGATTATTCATTGTTAAATATCAAGATGACTCATGTGGCGTGGTCATTTCTAGCTGACTAGAGCCCTGTGTTTTACTTGTCCTGGAAAGAGAATCCCATGTATTCAGTTAACCGCCAGGAGAAGATACTGGAGATTTGAAAAGCATCTGGCTAGTATTATTCCTTGCTAGCAGTATTTAGACCCAGTGCAATTTGTATGGCTTCATACTAAGCTGTTTAAATATGCAGTAAGCAGGACAGCAGTTGCACTTCTTCCCACAATGACTACGATAGATATGAGATACCTTGCACTTAGCAGGTCTACATATTCTTTTTCTTTATGGATCATCCTCATGCTAGGTGAATTTGTACAGCAAATAGCAGCACTGTATTTTACAGCTTCTGGTATTCTGGTTTGTTGCAGAAGTATTTTTATGCCTTCATATAAAAATGTCTTTCAAAAGTTTCATTCGTAAACTAGGAAAGTAGATTCATTGAATTTGCATTGTTTATTCCCATAGGGAAAAGGTGGGGCAAAGACTCTTATGAACACTATCATGCAATTGAGAAAGATATGCAACCACCCATACATGTTTCAGCACATTGAGGTAAGACTGCCATGTTTAATTGTAAGAATTTTTTTTTTTTTTTTTTTTTTCAAGATGGCTAGCATAATAGAAAACCAGTGTTGTGATTTCTGTATGTGGCAGGGAACATCTCTGTCTATATCATTTGTGCTGGAAATGAGGCATTTGAAAAATGTACTAATTTCAGTCCTTTATGTTAAGGAGGAAATGGAGCTGCCACCAGATTTTTATTATTAATCTGGAGTTTATTTTTAAAGCGTTTATTCTTTTGGAGGCACTATCTTTAGAAAGGGAGGCTTTTTGGATTTAAGATATTCCAGAGCAACTTTCTACTACCTGTTGATAGTTATAAACCTGTACTTAAACCTAATTTTTGAAAGAGAGATATTATTTCAAAATTCTGTGTAGTAGAATCTTGCTGACTAGCAGACTGCTGATCTTTTAGAATATCTACTTTTTTTTTTAGCAAAAATGTGTTATCTGTATAGCATTACTCATTAGAACCTAATGTTTATAAATACATGAATATATCTGGAAATGTGTTGTAAGTATATAAAATGTACAGTTCATGAGTAAATGGACAAGTACCTCCTGTGATATATTATCATTGTAGTTTTTGTTCTGTTACATGTTAATTCATGGAATTCAGTAATTTGCAAATGGATCTTCCAGTAATTAGTATGAATTAATTAGGTTCTACAGTATTTTTAATCTAGTAAAATGCATGCTGACAGAAGTTACTCCTGTAAACAAAGAATTTCAAATTATACAGGAAAATGTTAAGCAAAGCACTAGTGCTATAAGGCAGATTCCAAGGATGTGAGTGTAATGGAACTCAAACCTCAACAGTCATGTATTTAGCTGATGAAAGGATGTGTAATCATTGGCCACTGTATAGTCTATCTCCAATAATCTGTTTATTGTTTATAACTCTACAGGAGTCCTTTGCTGAACATCTAGGCTACTCAAATGGTGTCATCAATGGGTAACTCTTATTTTTTCTTCTTGTTTATATATGTTCTGTTGAAATTACTATATCACATACTGTTTCTAGAAGATGCATGCTACCAAATTTAAGCAGTTCCTAAAATAAATGTAATCAGTCCTAGAAATGGGACTTTAAAAGGATCCTAGTCAATTTAAAGCTATTGCTATAGTCCTCCAGTCTAAGAGGGTGCCTCTTACTTGAAGGAATATTTCCTCTAAATTAGCAACTTAATGCTGTTATTATCCTTGGGGTTAATGAGGATCATCTGGATTCTCCCTTTGAATGATGCTGGATCTATGTTGCATTGCTAGTTTCTGAGCAAAAAAGTTGTTTTTCTGACTGATGTGAAGGAGTCTTGCATTAGCATTCAGCTAAAGCAGATAATGGTTAGGAGAACTTGGGAAGATGGTTCTGAGTGATTTTCATCAACATCAGACAAGTGATTTGTATATAGGATACTTTTTCACAGAAAATGTYGTTCTCGGAATTGGACTGAACATGGAAGAAGTATTTCTGGTTTTACAGAAAGTTTTTCCCTTATTGTGGCAAAAGCCTTTTTTCTTCTTCCTTTCCCACCACATAAAGATAAATTATATGAGTTATATGCAGGTTTATTATTTTTAAAATACTGATTTATTGCTAAAAGTACACCAATACATGCTAGATTAGGGACAAGCTTAACACCTGTGCCCAGCTACAGAATGTTATCCAGCCTTCATTGCAGAGGTTCTTGGTGTTTTCTTTTTTCGTATTTCTTTATTATAATTCTTTACAATGCCATTCCCCGATTTTCCTTCATCTCCTCTTTCCCTTTATTATTTTACAAATTAGTGAAGTGCTAGCGAACTTTCTCTAGTGGAACCTTTTCAGTTTCTTTGTTCTCAGAACTTTTGTAAATACTGTATTAGGACTGATTTCCCTCAAGCCTTAATATGGTGTTGTAATGACGTGGAAGAATGTTTTCTTAAAACACTCTCAGTTAATGATACCTATTCACCTGTAAATTTCTCTCTTTTGTGAGCAATTTAAATAAACATTGTCATAACAAAATTATTTATTTACTGGTGAACTATTAATAATCTTCTGCTTATTTAATGGTTTCTGGGTAACTTTTAACTGGAATACATATTTATTTACTCCAGCAACTTGTTACAATTAGATTAAATGTTATCAAAAGTAATTAATATGCTTAAGATGAAACTTCAGTGTATATTTATACCCAGTTCTTAATAGTTCAAAGTAATGTAGTAATGTCAATCATTTTCATAAACAATGGCTGGATTTTAAGATCTCTCAGCAAAAAGTCTTCTGTCATTTGTTCAGTTTTTTTAACACCTGCTTTTTCCCTAAGGTGTAGACATTAAAAAGACTATTAGAGTATATGTAAAAGTAGATCTTAATGAAAGCTCTCATGCTTGAAACATAAGGTGGGAGTTCTCGATAGCAGTTTCTGTACAACTATGATTGTGCCTTTATCCTATATAATGTGCCTATATAATGTCATGTACAACTCTCCATCCTTTTGCTAATCCAGACCAATGAGACAAAACCTGAAAGATGAGCTTCTGAACATTTAATACGTGCCATGTAGTAAATTTGAAAGCCTTTCAAAGTTTTCTTGCTACTTTTGCACAGCTCTTTGGGTCAGCTGATTATATCTAGCTGTACTAATTGAGAATTCTCCTCTGCAAGGCTCTCTTGTGATGGATTTCACACAGGCCAACTTTTATCATTTGCTCATTCTGAAAATTGACTAAGGTTTGCTGCTCAGACATTCATTGTATTACATTTAATTTATATAATTCCTATTATATTAGATTAAAGGGGAATTCAGAGGTTGGTTTTTGGGTCTCAACCTCTGAAAGATGGATGAAGTGGGTGTTTCTTTTCCTTTTTGATAAAGAGAAATGGATATTCACTGTGCTAGTCTCTGCCAAAATGCACACATTGTGAGACACAAGTGTAAAATTTTACCTTAGAAGCACTCCTGCAAAATTAACATTAGATCCCAAGAAAAAAGGACAGAACACTGCTATTACCAGAAACACCAGCATCATCCAATGTCCTTTACACAAGCATAGAAGATTGCCTTGTCAGGATATCATTGGCTAAAGTGAGATGACTATTTTAGAGGAATTTTTCCATGATTATTTTATCCACATCCATGTTTTACTGCCTTATTCCCTATCTACCCTGTCCATTTAAGGATCAGTCTCACTGTTCCCTGCTTTTGAAGTTTCAGAAAATATTTCAGTTAGCAGAATGTTCCGATATTTTCTCATTCTGAACAAGAATAGAATGTGTTCTTCCAGCCTGAATCCGAGTGCGTATATCATTCTCAATGCTTTATAAAAATATTTGCCTCCCTCATTCTGTGTCTCCAAACTCAACACTGTTCTTAACTCTTGACCTGCACAGACAAACTCCTTTTCCTTTGTCAAAAAAGTTTTTTCAGATTTTCAGTAGAAACTGGTTGGTATCAGGATGTCTGCTTGAGCAGTCTCCCCGCTGTTAGAAGTTCTCAGGGTGACAGGGTGTAATGGCAAGACATTTAAAATCCTGAAGAGTACTCATATCTAGATTACTTGCTGATCAGAGGCAAATGACAGCCTTTGTATTATACCATCTTATCCCAGCATTTTCTTGGCACTGTGGGCTTCAGTCTGTAAAGAAACTCAGGGAGAATCCCTATCACTTTATCCTTTATGTGCTTTTATAGGAAAGCAGAGGCGGCACAGGACACATACCTGAAGCAAGAGATACCAGTACTAAAAATGTTATGCGAAGGTTTTATGACCCTCTGTCTCCCTAAGGAGAATAGGCAAAGAAGTTGGTTAACTGATGTGTTACTTTCCCCTTATTTTAAAACAACATAGATACCATAAAAATAGAAATAGACTTAAATTTGTTCAATTTGTTCTTGGTACTTCTTTGTATAACTGTCTAGAAATGGATTCTTTCTAGCTTGAATAAGGGATGGAAAGGTTGTGTATATCTTCCACCTGATTCCCTCCTTCTTGAAGTATTAATAACACTTTTTTTTTTTCTTACTGGTGTGCTAGACCATCTATCTCTAAAACAGTTTTGCCAGTTGCTGAGTACTTGTGCATGCATATCAGAAGGCCATGTATCTTTTGGACTAAGTATACAGTGGCTAATGATAAATTATATTTTCATGGTACAGGGTCAGGATTAGAGAAAAGTTATGTGAAATTTATTTTTCTAAAGCATATAACTGTCTTGCTGACTTAGTCATCCTGGTTACTCTTATTCTTTTTCTCAATTAAGGCTTAAACCTAAATGCTATGAGTCTGTTTTGCAATTCGTAGCACAGAGGAGAGAAGAGTAGTAATCAGACCAGCTAAACATAGTGCTGGACTGCTAAGTGTATGTGATTATAGAGTACACCCCCTGTCAAACTTACCCATTATCTCTGTGTATTGGCCTAGTTTTGAATACTTCACTTTCACGTGCAGAATAGTTGAATGGGAAGGGTGTCGATTTTAACGTGTACCTGATGAATACAGCTTATGGCTGCAATAAATACCAGTTGAAAGCAAAACTAGCAGGTGAATGTCTTGACTGACAAAATGCTTATCTATTTCAGCAATAATGCTTGTTTTGATAAATAATGAAACAGAATGCTGGTGTCAWAAAGGAAGGTATTCTGTGTAGTTCAGAGTCCACAGGGTTTTTATATTAAAAAAAAATCTTTCTGAAAAGAAAACAAATAATTCATGTGGGTTTTTACCTTCTTATTTTAATGAACATAAACAATTTTAAGAAAAGTGCTAATAGTCTTGTTTTCCTTAAATAAATTAATTTTCCTTTATTTATATTCTGACATGGTAATGACTAAAAACTCTTCTAAATGCAGGCTCATTGTGGCATTTACAGTGTTTTTTCTCTTCAACAGAGCCGAACTGTATCGGGCCTCAGGGAAGTTTGAGCTACTTGATCGTATTTTACCAAAGTTACGAGCCACTAACCATCGTGTGCTTCTTTTCTGTCAAATGACATCACTCATGACCATTATGGAAGACTACTTTGCATTTCGAAATTTCCTTTACCTGCGTCTCGATGGTAAGCTAAATGAAAACAAAGGATAAAAAATAGGTTAGAATGCAGTACACTTCATTAGTTTGGGTAATGGGAGACCTGGGTTCTCTTCCTAGCACCTTCACGAGGGCTGTCATGTGATTATACAAAAGTACAAACATTCAAAAAACGATTTGACAAATTCATGAAGGAAAAGACTGTCAGAACTCATGAAGATTTGTTAGGGCTTCAGTCATGAAGATACAGTTGTAGACCCTAAAGTTGCAACTTGCTAGAATTTTTTCAGTTCCTACAGACAAGATACTGACTAGGGTGTGCTTTTGGCCTGTCTCAGTAGAGTTGATTTTAACTATTTCTCTATCATCTTGTCTTTTCTTTATTCTGTTTAACCTGTAAACTCATGGTATAGGAACTGTCTTGGTGCACACTCAGGTCTGTATCCTGGAATGCAGATATTCTAGAGATCTGGTATTTGTGGACAGATCACTTCTTTTTCAAGCAATATTGACAATATTCTTCTGACTACAGATGTTAATGCCAGTGTTTTTGCTAGATTCCAGAAGAATTAATGCATTCTTATCTTTTTAAAGTCCCATTGCTATTCTCCACAAGATAACTGTATTTCAGTGACAGGTAAAGCCTATAGATTTTTGCCTAAATTTCACAGGAAGCTTTTTATTATTATTATCTTTGAATGGAAAGATGGTTTAGAAAAATAATGGAGGGATATAAAAAAGAAAAAGAACTAAATGCAAAAATATGCAACTAAAAATTGCATATCTCATCTGAAGGTTAAACTGGCTTGAAAGAAGTTTCCATCTCAGCCTTCCTCCATGCTAATGGTCTCTGTCTAGTACTAATCTTAAATATTGATTATTTTTACTTACTGTATTTACCTCAAACATTACGATATTGTACAGTACAAGCAGCATTTTGCCAGAATATCCTTCTAGTAGAAAAGCAATGATTTAAGGAAAACATAAAGAACAGCATGAATAAATAGATCTTAAACTCATTTTATTTGACATTTATTTGATGGTTCTTGTTAGAGCATTTTAATTTAGCTCTTTGCTTCATGCTTTATTTGGAAGAAAATTTAATGCTGAGCAGTATTCTTGTCCTTTACAAATATTAATGAACGTAACCATCAGACGCCATTATCCTTAAATGTAAAATGGGGTAATGAAACTGAGACACATATGAACTGTCTTGCTATGTTACAGGAAGTCTTTTCAGAGCTGAATGAAACACATAGTACCATGCTACAAAACCTTCTTTGCACCTTTGGCCTGCAGCTGATTTACTGCCCCATTAAAGCTGAATAAAATTACATTTTAAATGTTTTAAATTACCTTACATATATGTATTTTAGAAAGAATTCTTTCTTGTTCTAGAATATTTGTGGCAATCCACAATATGGTAAATACAGCTCCTTGTTTTTGTGAAYGTTTTGCAAATAATTCATGAGGTTATGAACCTTTCTTTCTTCTTTTCCACTTCTGTGATGATGCATACCCTCCATGCTGGAATCTAATCAATATGTAGATTTTATCTAACTGTCTTCTCACATAACATGTTTTCTACCCAAGCCATGTGTTTTTTAGAGGGCTAGGTTTTTGTGGATCAGCAGTTTGGCTGTGTAATACTGGAACTTCATTTTCTGCATTGCATGCATATGGATACCTGAAAAAATATATCAAACTTTTGATGGCCTTCACTTACAGACAGAAATGTAAAAAGTTAAGGCAAGCAGCAGACCAGACTGGACTGATCCATATTAACTGTTGTCAAAGTACCTCAAATTCATCCAGTTGCCAGAGTACGCTGTACTTTGTTTTTGCTTAGAACTCTAAGTTTCTGCCACAGTTGAATTTCTTGCCTTCCCTTCCTTGCTCACGGTGCCTCTTTGCCCTTAAGATAAGACATTTCAATAATTCTTTCATATTAATTATGACTCTTAAGGCCAAGAAATATGTTTTGGTAAATCTATATATACTTTTTAGAAATATTTAGATGCTCTAGTGGCCAGAAGGCCTTAATCAAAATTGGAGCCCTACTGTGTGTGTGGTAGTAACTTCTGTTGAAATTTGTGTGAGTCAGAGAATTGTGGATAACAGATGTTTTTATCTTTTTAAAGTCCACTTTTGAAATGTCAAGTGCTCTTAAAAGAAACGTTTAGGAGCCCTTCTCTCAGGCGTGATAGTTGACCAAAACATGTATAGTCAGTGTTTTATTCTGTATTATGGAAAATACRGCTGCAGTGGCAAAGAACAAGTGAGCTAAAATTTCCCTTCCAAATGTACCTTTAATAACTGACTTTGTGTTCAGATTATTTCAGTTAACATATTTGTTATATCTTGCTTTTAATTTCTTCTCAGGTACAACAAAATCAGAGGATCGAGCTGCTCTGCTGAAGAAGTTTAATGAACCAGGGTCACAATACTTCATCTTCTTGCTGAGTACAAGGGCTGGAGGCCTAGGCCTGAATCTCCAGGCTGCTGACACTGTTATAATCTTTGATAGTGACTGGAATCCTCACCAGGTTATCTTTATTTACTTAGCTTCATATAATATGCAATGAATTCATGGTGCTCTTCTGGGCTGCTTCTTAGGTGGAGGTAGACTGAGGTGAAAGGAACAGATCCAAGTATATTATAAAGTGCTGCTTTGAGAGACGTTAGTAAGGCAAACTGCTGCAATCCAGCAAAGTTTTTCTTGGAAACAGTGAAGTAATTTTGTGTCTCTGTATGTATTTAACCTGAGTCTAATGAAATCCTTAGTTACAGCTTTGTAGACCTGCTTCATTGGTATAACTGTATTTATCCTTTAATTTTAGGGTACTACTAAGTAGCTCCCCATTTGGAGCCTTCAATAGGTTGCAGTATTTTAGTAATGGCTATGGAGAGCACTGCCTGTCTTAAGAACTCAGTGACAGTACTTGTGTAGCAGTCTTGGCCTGAAACACTGTACTTGCAGTGTTGCTGTAGGTGGATAGTAGTGAGTACAGGATATGATCACCAGGCAAAGAAGATATCAAACCACTTGGACTTTGCCAAAAAAGACAAAATAGGTAATTGCAGTCTGTCTTTGTCACATAGTGTTTTAATCCGTTCTTTTTTTTTCTTTCTTTTTTTTTTTTATATATCTGTGGAAGTACATGGCTGTACATGTGCTTTCAGTTATTGTGGAAATATATGCAAAGCACATGATAGTCAGTTGCCACATGCAAAGCTAAAGGAAGTGAGACTAAAAGGCGTTTTATATAGAACTTCTAAGACAGCACTCCCATAGGTGCCATGATGACCAGGATAAAATCAGACTTAAGAAATTTGGAGCAATTATATTTGTGGGTTTTAAAATCAGCTCAGAAGGCACTTCAGTCTTTTTATTTTAGGTTATCTTTAGGTTACTTTTACAGACCTTTTAATGCAGTGTACTGCATATTCAACAGCTGGATAGCAATAAATCCTTATAGTAAAAATTACAGAATATTTTGTGGAGGACCCAATGAGCAGATTGCTAAATTATTGCATTCAGTTTGTCTTCCTTTCTTTGGGATGGGAGAGATTTGTAAATTTTAATGAGATATATGCTAAAAGGGGAGACTTTTTTTTGTGCTTAAAACATTTCCAGAAATAAAAATTTTCATTTCCTCACTTTACCATTTCCTGTGTTCATTCACATGATTTTATAAACAAATTCATATTGTAGCTTCATCTTCACTGTTATTCAAGTAGCAAATATACCTTTATGCTGCAACAGCTACGTGGTATATAGTGCTGAGGGAGGGAGCTATGGGAGGGAAGAGTTGTTTTTTTTGTTTTTTGTTTTTTTTCCCCCTTTAGTAAAAGAGTTTGTGGCTTTATGAGATAACGTAATACTGTAATAGCATTTTTAGGTTAGCTGCCCTACGTTATCTGACTGTGCTGAAATAGAATCATATGATTTTTAGGAGTATGTGGGATTTTTTTTCTTTTTTTCTGAAAGAAAATAGGATAGGATTTTACATATATAAAAGCAGTTCTTTACCTCTGACCTGCAGCATGCTTTTTATATCTGTTATTTCTAAGTGCAAACACCTGATCAAAAAAGAATTTCAGTGATTCAGTCTTCTGAAAATGAACTTTAAATTAAAAGGTTTCATGTTATTTAAGGTCATGTTTAAGCATATTCAAATTAAAAGCCTATGCAACAGATCAAATAATTTTTAATTAACTTATTAAAGAACTAGTGATTTGTTTTAGATGCACAAGTTTATATCTGGATTTTATACTACTAATCTTGTTGCCTTTTTGTCCTGGAGTAGAGAGTTGTTTTACTTCAGGATTCTTTCTGACTTGGAAGGCCATGAACTTTGAGTAGAAAGGTAAAGACAGATACTTAAGCCCTTCTCAGTCACTTACTGCACATGCTTTCAGGAAATGTTTGACTTACTGTATTTACACTGCACAAAGCATGTCCGTTTTTTTTCCCCTTCAGTTTTCCCCCTGCCTGGGTCTGATGAGTTTCTGGGAAAGTGGACAATCAGGAATGAGCAACATGAATTGTGGTGGGCTGTAGGCTTGCCTTTTATGCCAAAAAAGAATTTTGGCTTTACAGCATCCAACAAGTAAGCTGTTAGCACACATTTATAAATCACTCTCTGTGTTCTTTGCCTAATAGGACTTGCAAGCCCAAGACAGAGCTCACAGAATTGGTCAGCAGAATGAAGTTCGAGTCCTGCGACTGTGCACTGTGAACAGTGTGGAAGAGAAGATACTTGCTGCTGCAAAATATAAGCTGAATGTGGATCAAAAAGTTATTCAGGCTGGAATGTTTGATCAGAAGTCTTCAAGCCACGAAAGGAGGGCTTTCCTACAGGCCATATTGGAGCACGAAGAAGAAAATGAGGTAAGGTGGTTAGAAATAATCAGAAAGATGATGTTTCAGGATGTGTTTACTCTTATTTTTCATCAGTTTCAAAGATTGTCATCTCCTTTGAAATCTGATAAGTTACCATATTCTTACCATCTTATTAAATAAACAATTTCATTTCTCTCTCTTTTGGTCATATTAATAGCTGTAATGTTGATGATCAGACCTTAATGTAAAATTAAGTATTTTAACTTAGACTCATTCTACCCTTTCCTGAGTTTGGCAAAAATTTGTTCTTCAAACAAAGATTTTTCCAGAACAGACTGTAAAACAATTCCTGAATCAAAGCTGGCATTGCAAAGTGATAGCCTGATTTTCAGAAATGCTAAGTAACTAGCACTGTCTAGGTTTAATCATGAAAGAACTTGTTCCCCTGCTGCTTCTTAGGCGTCTGTGGTTGGGTTTAAGGTGTGCTTTTATGTGCTTTGGGCTTAGGGCAAGCCAGCAATATAACTGTTTCTTACTGGTCCTGTGTCCAACCTGGAATTCTGGTTACTTCCTCTTCAAGGAACTATTAGCTTCTTCAAAACAGCTGTTAAATATTTCTTTATAATAATGGGATGTGAGATTATAGATTCACTGATGATTTGTCTGTGTCTTTTCATTGTGTTTTTCTCTGGAACTGCTGTCTTGGAATGGTGAGCCCCTTCTTTTGCCTGTCCCTGCAGATTGTTCTCTTAATGTAAATGAAGTTCATCGTTTGGATAAATTCTGCATTAGGGAGAGAGAGGAAAAATGTATCAATTATATTAAAGATGGACAAAAAAAATTCCATTCTGCAGTGACTTTGTTTCCCATTTAGAATAATATCCTGTATAGTGAAAGAATGCAGAGCCTAATTTTTCTCTGAGTGTATTTTGTAGATTTTGAATACAGTGCATACTGAAAGAAAAGCAGATTTTGCAGGCTCCGTTTTACAGATATCCTTCATTATACCATGTAAATTTTCAAAGGCCAAAGAGTTTACTTCTTCAGTGAATTAAACCCTTTGTATAAACTCTTACCATTGTTTTGCATTTAGAAAAAAGTAGTATCTCATTAAGAGAGAAGGTACTTGTTGTTTTGCATCATTCTTTTACTATTTTTTATCAGAAATGAAAGAAGTATCATAAGCTGGCTATTTTATAGGGAATGATATTCTATTTAGGTGGTAAGCTCTGAACTGGGATGATTGATATCTACCATTTTTGATGAGGTAGAACTGGAGTTCTCACCCAGCCAACACCGGCTACATGAGTAGGTGAATTAGCTTGAAACCAATAGAAATCTCTCTCAGGCAGCTTTTGGATTTGTTTTGAAAATTTAGAACGTTCTGTCATGCTTTTTCAAAGCCCTAGAAAATATTTACTTGAAAGTGCTTCAAAAACTCAGAACTGAAGTTGAGGCTTACTTAGCATGCTTCATTTGATAGATGACCTTAGAGCAATCTGCTTTTTGTACTTTGCTTAAGTACACTTGAGGTGCCGTCCTGAAGCACGCACAGATTTGGTCAAGGTTTTCTTGCCATAACCCAATGCCAGTCTTTAAAGCAAACATTGGTGTTATAATCTGACTCCTAACAAAAAGTACATATAATAATACTGACCTAGATACAATAAAGAGGTTGTCTCTGTTATATTTAGAAAGATAAATTTTAGTAATATGAAAGTATGGCAGACGAGATAGAAGTAACATTCATAAAGGCGATTTTTGTGGGTGTTTACAAATTCCTTTCCTGCCAAGGGCACCTGTTTGGCAACATGATTATTCAGACTAAGCACAGATGGTCAGCCTCTTCTGTTGCAGTTCCTGCTGTGGGATCCCTTTTATTTTTAGGTTAGAAGTTGCACTGTTTGAGGTCATGGAAAGCTTGTGAAACTTCCGTGAGGTAACATGCTTCATTGATCATAAAAAATGGAAAAGAGATCTCTATTCTTTATTCTGTGTGTATGTGTTTACCTATGTAACTTCCTTTTCTTGTATGTTGAAGGAGCATTGACTGGAAGTGGGAAGATCTAACTCTCATTTTGCCAGCAGCATAGCTTATTTCATGCTTCAGTTAAATTTAAATTATATGTACATTAAGTTGCACAGGCATTCATTAGGAATTGTAGTAGTAAGAACTGCACTTTTTTCTGCGGTGTAAAAATCTCATCAATGGAGGGAAAATAGCACGTGTGGATATAAATACAGGCTTCTTTTGATGATTTAGGAAATAAAAGGCAACAGAATGTGAGTTTTGAGGCATTATATGCAGCATTCTACACTCCCAGTTCACTGAGCAGAAAATGTGAGTTTTCATGAAAAACTTTAGGTCAGCAGTATAATATACATAGATTCAGTAGGTCTTTTAGGCTTTTATGTAGGAACCAGTCAGTAGTTTGTGGTTTTGCTTGACCTGTTCTGTTGTCAGATTTGAAATGCCTTGTGCTTTCAAAATAATTTGGAGAGGGAAACTGAACCCTGTGGAGCCTGGTTATGTTAAAAATGGGTATCATAACTGTTCGGTACTAATTTTTTTAACTGAATTCAGAGTTCTGATTTGGTTTTCCAATGAATGTGTTTGTTCTTATGAGATAACTCTTTCTCTCTGAAGACAGAGATTCGCATCTCAGTTTGTGAGCAGATAATGGTCTAGACAAAGTGGGATTCAGCAGGCATTTCTTCCAGTATAATGTATGGCTTTTCTTGTCCCCGCCCCCCCTTTTTTCCTTAAAAAAAAAAAAAAAAAAAAAAAGGACTGTTTTCATTCTACTTGCTTTGACAGGAAAGACCTCATAATGCAGAATGGTATTTCTGGGGAAGTACTGTAGAAAAGCAGAACGGAAATGCATATGTTTTAACTGAAAAATGATCTGAAAACTGACTGTGCTTTTGACCCAGGAAAACCACAAACCAGCATTTCGTGGTTGCATGTTTGCTCATTTCCTCATTCTCAATTTATGAAGGTGGTAATAAGTCCCAATTGTCTCTTTGATGAAGTCTGTTTTGCCTTGTTTCTGAATTGCACTCTGAAAGTTTGTCTGGCCTGACTGTTTCACACGTGTCTTGACAGAAGGAAGTTCAGTACAACATTGACCTGATGCAGACTGTTGCTCTAGGTTAGATATAGCTTTCTTCTTTCTAATGTCTTTAACCGTCTGTGTAACTAGGAGGAAGATGAAGTTCCAGATGATGAGACTCTGAATCAGATGATTGCTCGACGTGAGGAGGAATTTGATCTCTTCATGGTAAGGGCTATATGATCATAAGTAGAGTATCTGTATTTTTTTAACAAAGGCATTAACCATTTGTGATTCAAATGCTGGAAAACTGTATTGGAGGAATAGGCTTCATTTACTCACATTGTTCATCTGAGGAAAGAAGAGCAATCTATTTAAACAGAGGGTTCATCACATGACACACAGACTTCAGAGAGCCTTGCAGACAGCATAGTGGAACAGTGCCACTCCAGAGGAAGACTCTGAGATGACTTGAGGAATTTAGACAGTGAAAAACTGGTAGTTACTGTTTGGCTTGCTACTTTGACATCATACTTTTWTTTTTTGTAATGTTTCTTCTCACTTTTGTGCTGTGCTGTTGTCAAGGACAACTACAGGAACTTAGCATGATAGTAAGATAGTAGACTGATGGTGCTGTTTTCTTTGGGAATTAGGTTGGGTTTGTGATAATTTTGTCCAGGGCACAGTTAGCTGCATCTCTACTGCTAGAACTGTTAAACAGTTGTCAAAGCAGAGCTAGGTAACAGTGATTCAAATGTAAGCAATTCATTTACATTAGCGCTTCCCTTCTTATTAGTGCTATTACAACATTGATGGAATAATTACTAAAATGTCAGTGTAGGCATGGCTCTTGCCTTTTAGCAAGTGTGCAATATGAAGATTGCTGGAGGACCTCTAAGAATCACTGAAACAGTCACAGGAGAACACTTAAACAGTTGTTGAGAGGAAGTCACCATCCCCTCTCATTCTGCAGAGGCTGCTTTGTTCTGCAGGATGGAACAATGCAGGCACTCTCATAGGTGCATGAATATGAAAGTGTATCAGGAAGTATCCACAGAGGCAATCATTACTAGCAGCACTAGTTTTTACTAGTCTCATGCTAGTTTTTAGTCTCACACCATCTCCTGCTCAAGGTTTTGTCTTTCACCTTTACACAAGTGTGCATGGACCCTTTCTATGTATGGCAAAAATATTAAGGTGGACAACTGGCAAAGGCCATATGCCTTATGTTATTGCTGAATTGCAAGTTTAATCATTTTGTGCTGAGTTTTATTTAATTTTATCTGAGAAGAACTGAAATCCCTAAAGACAGGATGCACTGAAAATGAGTGCTCACAGATATCTGTCTTTTTAAACTTTACCTCAGTATGATTCAGGTGTAAGGAGATTTGCATGACAGAAACCAAGAGGTGACCATTTGATCCAGAATTCAAAAAGAGTACTTACAGCCAAATATTTCCTTTCTGGTCTCCATTACCTCTTTTTTCTGCACATTTTATAGCATTTTCTGCAGCTATATCCATCTTCCCTAGCTGAGAGTACAAGATGTATAGTGATCAATGTGAGTGCTTTTGTATCAAAAATCACAGTTAAAATGAAGTACCCAGCGTTCTGTGAATGCAGTTTTGCTGCTGGAAACAGCTTTTCAGTGTTGTTGCTTCAGACTGAGAAGGAAAGAACTAATCCATAGGTTGAAAGTAGTTGATGAATTTATGATTATTTTCAATAAATTTGTAAAAGTTTGTCTTTTCAGATTAAGTTTGAAGGTTATAACAGCTGATTAGTAAAATAGTTGAGGAGCCTAGAGTGAAGACAGCTTTGCATTGTGTGTGATTAATTTATGTTCTTCATACTAATTTACTTGAAGGTTTCTAAGCAAGAGTAAGGAGCTGATAGTAGGCAATAAAAAATGAAAGTGCAAAGTTAATGTGCTGTGAAAGGAGTGTGAAAATATTTTAGATAGAAATAATGAAGGTGTATATTAATAGCTAAGAAATATATTTTAATTGTTAATAAGGAATTTGTTTTTTATATATCGGGGAGCTCATCAAAGGAAAGTCTGAAAAATAATTTTTGCAGTCAGGGTTCTTTCTCTTTTTCTCCGTATTCTAGGTCTTATATAGCCAATTAAAGAGTACGAAAGGTTTGTATTCTCAAGTCTTGCGCATTTAGATTTGAGTCTAGAGACAAGCAGAGATGTAAAAGAATTTTTCACTTTACCTCAGTGGTATCAATGCAGCATCATTCCCTCTGTTAAGGCTGTACAGATATAATCAGAATTCAGCAAACTATCAGCGAAATACTCACTAATATCCAAGAAAAAGTAGTGTTTTGACTTATTATTTTAACTAGTCTTAGAAGTGTAAAAGCATGTAGTTTGCTTATCTAAAGTAAGCATTTCCAAAACAGTAGACACGAGAACAAGCTGGTTCCTCAAGAAGCTGTCCTGTGGTTGCTTTAGAACTTTTCTTGGACATGGGTCCTGAGATTTAGGTGCAGAGCTAAATACACTCTTCAGTAACAGGATGTGTACAAGTGATCTTTTGCTGGCTCCATGCCATAATCTGGAGAAGCCAGCAGAGCCTGAGACAGTGGCTGAGGATGTTTCCCTGCACTGTTATCAGTGACAAGAGTAAATATACAGTTCCATAGAGCCTCGGAATTGTGTTCTTTCTGTCACAGTTGATGCATGCTTAAGGAGTTCCTATCTCTGCACTGCATTCTTAATTGTTCTACAGATGTGGTGTTGGGGACCTTGGCTTAAAAGTACTTCTACATGAAAAAGAGAAAGGTAGAAACTTTCTTAAAGGGTCTGTGAAATGATCCTCATAGGCAATTTTGCATTTTGTTACCAAATTAGCCCTCTCGCTGAAGCGATTGTCTCGATCATGGAACCTCTTGATCTGTACTCAGCAGTGATAGCATACGTAGTAGCCCCTCCTTGCTCACTGTCTAACCATATATGTTGAAAAATATTTTGTGATTTCTGTCAAACTAGAATTGAGAATATATTTTTATCAGAATCTTTTAAGTGTGACATTAACAGAGTTATTAGCATAGAAAATGAGCTATTTTGATCTTAGGTGTCCTGAATGAATACATTCTGCTCCATAATACATTGCTCTAGCATACACAAGGAAAACTGTAGTAAGTCTGATTCATAACCAGCTTAAGAAATTCTCCAGGCACTTTTGTTAAAATGAACACAGTACAAATATTTGGAATGCTTTATGCAAGCTGCTCACCCCTTGAAACAGTTTAACATTTGTTGTATTTTCAGCTGTATTGCTTTGTATACCCGTATCTACCCTGTGACTATTCCAGCATGACCCCTTATAGGTCTTTCATATTTATTGTTAAGGCCTGTCTTTCCTATTATTCTACCATTCTGAACCTGATTTTCCTAGTTAGCATCAAGAAAGGATGCCTGTTTCTAGGCTTCGTACTGTTATATAGAGTTTCACAGCAAGTTATTAGGACAATTGCTTTCTGTGTGTTGGAGACATGGTAATAGATGGGAGTGCTGTATCCATTTGGGATGTTGGTTTTACTGCTGTTGATACTGGTAATGAAACGTAGCTTTTGCATATGGGTGGGTATGGATATAGATATTCCACCATTTTTCTTTCTCAAACAAAGCATTAGATACTAATATTAATGAAGACAGTATTCTTAAGGACAAAAGTTTCTGGCTGCCAAAATGCCTTCTGGGGAGCATTTTGTACACGTGTATGTATGTATATATCCCAGGCAATTGAGATCAGAGGGAAAGTCTGGATCAAGGAAGGCTTACCTTTGATGGAGGAGGATCAGGTTAGGGAACATCTAAACAAACTGAACATACGCAAGTCCGTGGGCCCTGATGTAATGCACCCACGATTCCTGAGGGAGCTGGCTGATGTCATTGTGAGGCCACTCTCCATTATCTGTGAAAGGTCACGGCTATCAGAAGAGGTTCCTGAGGAGTGGAAGGAAGCAAGTGTCACTCCTCCCTTCAAGAAGGGCAAGAAGGAGGATCTGAGGAACTACAGGCTGGTCAGCCTCACATCACCTGAAGGTGGTGGAGCAAGTAATCCTGGAAACCATTTCCAGACACATGAAGGACAAGGGAGTGACTGAGAAAAGTCATCGTGGATTTACAAAGGGGAAATCATGCCTAACCAATCTGATTGCCTTCTACAATGAGATGGCTGGCTAAGTGGATAAGGGGAAAGCAGTGGGTGTTTTTTATCTCTACTTCAGTAAGGCTTTTTACACTGCCTCCAATAACATCCTCATAGATAGGCTTGTTCCTTCAGATTCTTCCAGTTTACCAGAATTTAAAATTTCTGTGGCAAGAAGAGAAAAGAACTTTAAGGAAGTAAGAATTTTTTCAGTTTTTACTTTTCCTGCTGCAGGTAGTTCAGAAAACAGTGACATACGACTTTGAGTTTAGAAGCTAAAACAACAAGGGGGTAGCAAAAAATTTCTGTCTGGTTTGACGTGGTCGTCTTCCCATTCACTGTTGTACATTCTGACTGATATTGTTTCCCCTAATTCCAGTATTTTATCTACTTTTTGCCTTTCACCAGTGATGTGATATCTCTGCATTATGTGGTAATAATTAATACGTAAAAACTTTAGATAGCCCCAGATCTCACATTGTCTTACTTTTCTGCTCATTGCAAATAGTCACTTCCAGTTTTTTCTCACGTTCTAAACAAGTGTAGGCAAGATCCAGAGTGAGAAGTGACTGTTTCAATGTGATTTGTACAGCTCTTTCATAATTTCTTAATAGCGTGCTTCAATGAATGTTACTTTTACTGTTAAAATTAATAAATAAGAAGGAAAACTTTGAAATCATTTTTAATGTTTCTTTTTAAGTTATACTAACTTAAAAGATTTCTGATATAAAAACTGCCATGGAAGTGCT
Organism: Apteryx rowi; assembly: GCF_003343035.1. Taxonomy (NCBI): domain Eukaryota; kingdom Metazoa; phylum Chordata; class Aves; order Apterygiformes; family Apterygidae; genus Apteryx; species Apteryx rowi. The sequence goes on from NW_020447897.1 coordinate 1,053,290, forward strand.
GTTTTAGGCCTCCCACCAATATGGGAGACAACACTTCATCTATGCTAGTATATTTTTTCTTCTAGGATCCAAAATGACAATGCAGCAGCAATTCACTGTATAAATCAGTGGTTTTAAACTAAGTGTTTTGGTTTTTTTTTTGTTTTAAGGACTATTGTAGTTGTCCTTTAGAAAGATCAAGATAACTACTCAGAGCTCAGCAGTACTGTGTGATTTTTTTTTTTTTTGAAACAAAGTTTTATGCCATGATTTTGCCATCAGCTGTGTTCTTTAATTGTAGGTAACCATTTGTGGCATAGTGCTTTTTGATTTCTGGTATTTAGGCCTCATTGAGGATACTGTAAACATAATAATTATATTAGTTACAATAAAATAAGATAGACAGCTTTGCAAATACAAGTTTCGCTAATACATGGAAAGATGGGACCAGAGCTTTCCCAGAGATAAAAGGGGTTTGAACAGTATCTTGAGGAAAACCAAATGACTATTTGTATCTCTTACAACTCTGCTTGATTGGGAGTGGCTTTAATTTCCTTGTTAAGCACTTTGCTTTCAGAAGACAGCAATTAAAATATACTACCTTAGTTTCCGGTCATTGTCTTAGAATTAGAAACATGGTCATCAGGGAAAAAATGAAGACTTTCAGAGTTCAGTTTTTGGACATCAAATACTTCACTGAAGTTCTCTACTAAATAGTAAAGAAATATTTCTCATTTGGGTCTTGTCTGAGTGCAACTTGCTGGTAGCCAAGATGCCAATAAACCAGACCATGTATGCGTCCAGTTTGAATGAGGTGTTCTTTAAAAGGTGAAATACAGGAGGCCACTATAAAAACAGAAGGCTTCATCGTTGTCTGAGGTACTGAAGGATGCGAAAAAAACATGTATGTTTACCATTGGTTCTTGAACTTAGTTGGACCTGCATAGTCTCATGTCTCACATTCTGCTTTTCTGTTCTGGGGGAACTAAAAGCATTTCACTGATGTGTCTACAGTCATTGTGAGAATGTGTCTTGAGTATCCATGCCTTTTTTTATGGAGTAATTGCTCACCAAACTTGAAATTAATTTACATGACTATTTCAGTTATCTCTTAGAGGAGTCTTAATACAGCATTATCCTTCTCATATTTTTAACACTGTATCTAATCTTATCTGATATTTTTGTATGTGTTTTGATTTATCCGTAATATAGCAGGAAGGTCAGTAACCAATCAGTGTTTAAGCTGGTTGGTTTTCTGGCACTGCATAGGCAAGCTTTCCTCTGTCTCTTGATTACTTTTTTCTAATACGAGCTTTCAGAATTCTTTCTTCCAATACTCAGACTCCCATAACTAGTGTGTTTTCAGTTACTCTTTTTAATTACATAATAATAACATATGGGCATGTTGCCAGGAAATGCTTAATATTTGCAGATCACATTTATGAATACGAAGAAACCATAAAAATTGTGCAAGAAGGTAAACAGTTGTTTAATCAACAGCCACCCCTGCATTTTCATAACCTGATCTGTTTTATTTAGGTGCTGTCCATCTAGTGCTCCCAGTAACTTCCGTGAAAGTTAACTGTGGAGTCATGAACTTGACCAGATCAACAGTCAAGTGTAGAAATTCCCTTTCATAGTTGCATTTTAGAAGTATTGGGCTGAAGGAAGAGAAATACCACCAAAGGATGTAACTTGAAGTGTCAAGCAAAATTAAATAGTCAGAAATTCCCATGGTTTGTTTAATAGTGGCCCTTACAACTGTTGTGTCCCAACTGCCATTGCAGCGCATGGACATGGACCGTCGTAGGGAGGATGCCAGAAACCCGAAGCGGAAGCCCCGCTTGATGGAAGAGGATGAATTGCCATCCTGGATTATTAAGGATGATGCTGAAGTTGAAAGACTCACGTGTGAAGAAGAGGAAGAGAAAATATTTGGAAGAGGGTCCCGTCAACGCAGGGATGTGGACTATAGTGATGCTCTCACAGAAAAACAGTGGCTGCGGGTAGGTGCTGCTTTTTTTCTTTTTTACATTTGATAGTTATTTATTTGGTGGGCATTTTTTTTTGTTTTTTGGGGTTTTCGGTTTTGGGTTTTTTTTTAACTCATTGAAGACTGCACAGTTGCACGAGGGAAAGGACCGTGTAACAGCTAAGGCCCACATATTCTTATATTTCAGCTTTTACAACTGTATTCAAGGCAGAAGTTAAAATTTAAAGCTATGCTGCTGAAACAAGTTATGGTTGGTAGATGCTGAATCAGAACTGTGATTCCTTCTTTTGCAACTATTCTTTTGCCGTGGTTCTTGATATAATTCACCTTTATGTTTTTAGATGTTATTTAGTAAGTCTTATCTTTAAGATACACAAGTTTTTTTATAGTAGAGCAAACCAGTGATCAGTGTATATTACAACTTTCTCTGCTGCAGCTACCTAAAACACACACACACACACGCACGCACACACACACAATTAAGCGTTTTAAAAGTTTGGAAACTTTTACATAAGTCTCTTTCTCACTTTCTCATGCTTTTTCATTTCCAATTGCCTGAGCATTTCTTTACTTTGCTGAGATAAAAAACCTTGATAAACGTGTTACTAAAATTCCAGACCTGAAAGTAAAGATTCAAAACTTGTTCACACTGCATCTGTGATTTTGTTGCACTTGTCACTCATCCTTGTCATTCTTTTGCCTAAAAGATACACATCTAATGAATACTAATGCATGTGCCTCCTCAGAATGGTAATAGCAGGGGTAGTAAGGGGATGAGGATTGGTTATTGCAAAGTCTTTTCAAAACCAGGAAATTTTGTAATGTCTTACTACATTATGATTTTCAAAACGTATTAATACAGTACTGCATGTGTAAAACTAGTCTACATGATTTGACAGACTATATTCTGCTGTGGGAGAATAATCACAGACTTGCATCAAATTAATATACAATGCAGTTTATGTGTACACCTCACTAAAGGTAGGCAGAAAACAGAAAACCTACCTACTTTAGTTACAAAAGAGATGTTAGTTGCAGAAGAGTAGTTGCAATATAGTAAGACTACCRTGTGAGTCTATATTGTGAGAAGAGCTGATCCAGATTCAGCTGCTGTTTGTAAAGTTTAGGGGAATAAAGATAGGAATTATACATCACCTGTAAATCAAAACAAATTGAGCAGGCTGGAGGAGTTTGATATTTATGTTTTTAAGTGGTCAGTGGGGAAGAAAGACCTAGAGACAAAAACTGCCTCTAGATTCTCCTAGGTTTATGCCTTCCTACTGTGGAAGTGCTTGCAGTATAGCATACATCTACTCAAGGTCATTTTAAACTAGTTATCTTCAATACTGAAATACTCCGGCTATTGCAACATACAAGTTAGCTTAAGCTTGCATACTCTGCATCTCAGATAAGTTACAGAACTTATGTTAGGCTCTTCTCTGTCAGAAAATGGCAGTCCTGCAAAAGTCATCTATTCCATCTTCCTACCACAAGGCAGGATCAACCAATCCTATGTCATTCATGACAGATATTCACCTGTTCTGTTCTTAAAGGCCTTCACTAGCAGAGAATTTAGAACTCCCCAAGGAAATCAATTTTAGTGCTTAGTTTTCTGTAGTATTTTATCTGAATTTCCTTGCTAGATTTTAAGCCTATTACTACTTGTTCTAGTCACTGTGGTTATGTAGAACAGGCTGTTCCCTTCCTTTTTACAACATCTCTTTATTCTGTGAAAGACCGGTACCATTTCCTTGTTCACGCAATTCTTCTTAAAGTTTACGACCACTGCTCATTCAGTCTTTTCCCATAGATCCTGTTTTCTAGATCTCTTAATTATTTTCATTGCTTTTACCTAGCTGCTGTTCATGTGACTGATGTCTTTATGTAGGTTTGGTCAAAAGCTAGACACCAGTATTCCAGGTGCAACCTCATTTGAATAAAGAGGAGGAGTTCTTTTACATAATTTCTATCTTGTTTATGTCTCCTGATACAGTATTTTATTTTTTTAACAGTAAAGATACTGACTTGTGTAGTGTACAATTTAAGATACAGTATAAGCTCTTAATCCTTTTCTGTGGATCTGCTCCCTGCCCAGTTGTTTGATATCCTGTTTTGTACTGTTGATCTTCCTTCCTTATAAGAGGATTTAGCATATGTCCTTGTTGAAAAATATCTAGGTTTTCCAAGTTTACAGTACCAGTTCAACAAAATAATTTTGAATTTTTTGCTTGTCCTCAGGTCTTCTTGTGCTATCAGGTTGGTGTTCTTTGCAGCTTTAGTAGGCATACTTTCTTTTCCATCTTCCAGATCACCAAAAAGACTGAATAGCACTGGACTTCATGGAACATTACTTCCACAACCTTCCATTTGATAAAGCACCATTAAGTAATTGTTCTGAATATAATTTCTGACCAGTCTACCATGTACCTGATAATAATTTTATCTAGTCCGTGTTTTCATTGTTTGTTTGTGACTGTTGTGTGAGATGAGGTCATAAACCTTGCTAAAGTTAAGATGCAACATGTAGTACTACTTTTTCAATGTTTCTTGTTTTCCTGCTGCAGTTTCCCTCCTCTTCCACTATTGAGATGTTAAGCATGTTCTCTAATTAGCTAAGTTAAGGCTAAGTCACTTCTCTCTACAGTGCATTTTAGGCACTTCTATCACAGAATCAGAATCACAGAATCACAGAATCACTGAGGTTGGAAGGGACCTCTGGAGATCATCTAGTCCAACCCCCCTGCTCAAGCAGGGTCACCTAGAGCACATTGCACAGGATTGCATCCAGGCGCATTTTGAATATCTCCAGAGAAGGAGACTCCACCACCTCTCGTGGCAACCTGTTCCAGTGCTCTGTCACCCTCACAGTGAAAAAGTTTTTCCTCATGTTAAGATGGAAGTGTCTGTGTTTCAGTTTGTGCCCATTGCCTCGCGTCCTGTCGCTCGGCACCACTGAAAAGAGTCTGGCCCCATCCTCTCGACACCCTCCCTTCAGATACTTGTACACGTTGATAAGATCTCCTCTCAGCCTTCTCTTCTCCAAGCTAAACAGGCCAAGCTCTCTCAGCCTTTCCTCATAAGAGAGATGCTCCAGTCCCCTAATCATCTTTGTGGCCCTTCGCTGGACTTGCTCCAGTAGTGCCACATCCCTCTTGTACTGGGGAGCCCAGAACTGGACGCAGTACTCCAGATGTGGCCTCACCAGGGCTGAGTAGAGGGGGAGAATCACTTCCCTCGACCTGCTGGCAACACTCTTTCTGATGCAGCCCAGGATACCATTGGCCTTCTTGGCCRCAAGGGCACATTGCTGCCTCATACTTAACTTGGTGTCCACCAGCACTCCCAGGTCCTTCTCAGCAGAGCTGCTTTCCAGCAGGTCAACCCCCAGCCTGTACTGGTGCATGGGGTTATTCCTCCCTAGGTGCAGGACCCTGCACTTGCCTTTGTTGAACTTCATGAGGTTCCTCTCTGCCCACCTCTMCAGCCTGTCCAAGTCTCTTTGAATGGCAGCACAGCCCTCTGGTGTATCGGCCACTCCTCCCAGTTTTGTATCATCAGCAAACTTGCTGAGTGTGCACTCTGTGCCTTCATCCAGGTCATTGATGAAGAAGTTGAACAAGACTGGACCCAGTACTGACCCCTGGGGGACACCGCTAGCTACAGGCCTCCAACTAGACTCTGTGCCACTGATCACAACTYTCTGAGCTCTGCCATTCAGCCAGGTCTCAATCCACCTCACTGTCCACTCATCTAACCCACACTTCCTGAGCTTGTCTATGAGGATGCTATGGGAGACAGTGTCGAAAGCCTTGCTGAAGTCWAGGTAGACAACATCCACTGCTCTCCCCTCATCTACCCAGCCAGTCATTCCATCATAGAAGGCTATCAGATTGGTTAGGCATGATTTCCCCTTGGTGAAGCCATGCTGACTACTCCTGATCACCTTCTTTTCCTCCACATGCGTGGAGATGGCTTCCAGGATGAGCTGCTCCATCACCTTTCCAGGGATGGAGGTGAGGCGGACTGGCCTGTAGTTCCCTGGGTCCTCCTTCTTGCCCTTTTTGAAGACTGGGGTGACATTGGCTTTCTTCCAGTCCTCGGGCACCTCTTCTGTTCTCCATGACCTTTCAAAGATGATGGAGAGTGGCTTAGCAATAACGTCCGCCAGCTCCCTCAGCACTCGTGGGTGCATCCCATCAGGGCCCATGGATTTGTGGGTGTCAAGTTTGCTTAAATGATCTCTAACCCACTCCTCCTCCACCAAGGGAAAGTCTTCCTCTCTCCAGACTTTCTCTCTTGCCTCCAGGGTCTGGGGTTCCTGAGGGCTGGCCTGAGCAGTAAAGACTGAAGCAAAGAAGGCATTCTCTATGTCTCTATTGTGTACATATTTTAAATTGTGCTTCCAGGTGACAGCTGTGTACTTGAGTGTGCTGAAACAAATGCAAGTGTCGGAACTACTGATATTTTTCAAACTCTTTATTCTGAGGAATTGGATTTGCCCTGTAACACTCCTTGTGCAGGTTCAGAGTAAAAAGTCCTCTTCATTGCATTCATACTGAAAATCTAAATCAGGCTAGAATTTTCTAAGTGTTCTCATGATGTTCTCGTAAAACTATCATAGATAGTTTATAAGCAATTGAATCCCATGGCTTTGCCACTGTTAACTTGTAAGTTAACAATACCATCCATATTGTATGGAAATTTTAAATTAATTATTTCATGTTAACTCGGATTCAGTGAACTACTTATATCAGAAAAAAATGAAAAAACAGAAGAGGCAATACCTACCAACTTAAGGATGGTACTTTGATTCACAAGTCGCCCCTTACCCATATTTTTTAACAAGCCACTCTCCACAGGTCTGTATCTATAGATACTTCTATCTTTATTGAGGTGTTACAAAACAACCAGATTTGTTTGCTAACAGCAAGGGTTACTTTTAATTTTTCTCTTGCTCTAGCTGCTGTACATCTTTATAGCTATCCTCTCTTACAGCTTTCCAGAAGGAAACTTCACGTTTCTGACCTTCTGGTTTAATAATATCAGTATTCAATGCTTAGCTATCTCTTCGGCTACATTTGTTTTGGGGAGGCTGACTTTTTCTTTTCCTTTCTGAGGAGTTTTGCCTGGATCAGCAGCCAGACTTCTCACTGTGGAGATCAGCTACCTCTGCTTCTCAGCAAGGCTTTAACCCTGCTGCTGACACCCCAGTGCCAAAAAGTCCAGTTAAGGTGCATTAAAGCCTAATCTGTTCTTGTTGCCTAAAAAAAAAAAAAAAGTTTTCTCTTCCTGGAGTTCAAGATGCTGGCTAGTCCCTGATGCCTATTTTCACCTTCATGAGTATAGGCTATGTGGCAAGTCTCTAAAGGAAAGACAATACCTCAAGACCTGCATACATGCACATATAGCAACAAAGGTATGTCAGCTCACTTGGATGCCTGAATTTGGAAGCAGGATGCAAAATAATTCTAGAAGCCAAAAGGATAGACACGTGCAATGTCTAGTGAGATTGTGCAGCTGCCCTGAACAACCTGTGACTGAATAACAGCCAGCCTCCCTGGGAAAATGTAGCACAAGAACAGGCTTCATCACCAGCTGTCGCTGCAGCCTGGTGTTTTGTAACTGTTGGCATGGCAACCATATTTCCTAAATAAATAAATAAATAAAATGGAAGGAAGGAGGAGTTTGCTATCTGGGATACTTATGCTGCCCTCATCTCTGTTCCAATTGCATTGACTGAGGCATAGATATCAAGACCACCCTTGCTTGACTAAGACTAGTCTGCTAGTCTTCTAGTTCTGTGTCTAGTTCTGCTGCTCTTTATCTCATCCTCCAAACAATTACCCTGAGGCTAAATCTCTCATGACAGTTGAAATATTTGTATCCAGATTCAGCCTGTCCTTCAGCTTATTTGCTGACTGGGTGAAATGAATGAAGTTCTATCCTTTAGATGTGCACACTGGATTCAAAATAGTTTTCTATGTTGGCCAGTGAAACATGTTTGAGACCAAAATGGGCAGTGTTTCGTTTACATCATACAGATATGCAAAATCCAACTGTTGTGGACTACTTGTTTTGCTGATCTAAAAATGTAAAGTGAAATTCAAGCATTTAGTCTGTAATTAGTCAATCTTATTTAAAGGAAAGAAAGTCAATACTGGTTTACACACACACAGACCATCTGATGGATTCTGTTTAACATATAACAATTTTTTTGTCCTTTTTTTCTTGCTTTATGTTTGTTAGTTGAAGTAAACATATTGTATAGTAAATCAAACTATCTGCTAGGAAAGTGTTAGGCATGTTTTTAACTGCTTTCTCATCAGTTGGAACTTTATATAACTTTTTGATTTTACACACTCTCCTTTATAGTCTGCTAAAAAGCAGCTCTGGCATCCGAAGTAGTAAAGTTGGGCCAGCTTGTCACTACAACTTGACATAAATTATCAAAAGGATTTTACTTTGGGTTTGTGTTTTCTGAGGCGTTCTTGCTTTTATGCATATAGCTTTTAGTATCAGTGCTAAAAAACTGTTTCATAAACTGTGGTCATGGACTCAGTTCAGTCTTATGTTGGTCTTCATTAAATAATGAAGTAGCTCTGTTGAATATCTGCATTATGTTCAATATTTGTTTTAATTTCACTTGTCATCTAGTGGTTGTTATATGTAACTAATTGTAATGGAGATTTGTTTAGTATAGTCCATGTAGGAGGCTGAGATTCTGTGAAAGAGGAGAAAACAGATAAGTATTTGTGAAACTGACTAAAAGGTTATATGCATGGTTCATACTCGTGATTCTTTCCCGCTTGTTTTTTCTCTCTTCCTTATTCCTCTATACCCTTTCTGGTTTCAGTTTCAAAGTTCCCTGAGGTGCTGCTGAACCTATTTAATAGCTGAATAAGTGAGTATGTGCCCGGGGCATTTGAAGAAAATTGTATTCTGATCCAAACTGTGCTCTGTAGTACTGAATTGCAGATCTGATTGAATTTGTTAAGCTTTAGGGGGAAAACACATTTCCAAAACTTTGTCACTCTAGGCTTAGAAAGTCCATGCATCCCAGGATGTTGGCCATTTCATGACCAATGTTTATCAGGACATCCCAATCACTAGCACCATTTTCTAATGTGCAAGGTGTTGCCCATCAGTTTTATGCATGTGAAAGTTGATTTCTTGAAGGATTAGGAAGTTAGTCAGGGCATTGCTTCTTACCATCAGGAAATGTGGAAGTGCAGAATATCATGCTCTTTTCCCCCTTACGATTTTGCTGACAGGATGTTGAGGAAGGAGCACTGCTCACCTATAACTTTAAGGCCACATGGAGCCAAGCTGTTTTTATRTTCCATGTACAATAATCTGTTCTGTGTTCCTTTCAGTAAATTCAGTTCAGAACCCATTTAAGAAAAGAAAAAAGAATGAGACTGTTACAACCACTTTTAAAATGCAGTGAAATTGAAACCAATGAGAAAAGGAGCTTTTCTTGGCTTTGGATGTATGACTGGGAACTTAAATGCATCTAGTTTATACTTTTCATTCTCTTTTCTGGCAGGAGGGGTTTGTTTGTTTATAAAGAAAAAAGTTCAAACCTGATTTACACTCTAGTTATCTTTGTCATTGAGAATCTGGAGGCAGGATTGAGACTATCACTGCTGGAGTCTACCAAAATGCTTTGAAATGCTGCTTTCATATTTGAAAATTATTCTCAGTAAATTTTATTGTTCCAGAAATTGTTCTTGTATGTAGAAAACCTGAAGGCAGGAAAACTGAACAGCTATTTCAGAAAAATATCAATCAGTAAAACATTGTGCCATACTTTCATAGGCCATACTTTCTTTTGTTTTTCTTTGTTTTTCACTGTGAGGGTGACAGAGCACTGGAACAGGTTGCCCCGAGAGGTGGTGGAGTCTCCTTCTCTGGAGATATTCAAAACCCGCCTGGATGCAATCCTGTGCAATGTGCTCTAGGTGACCCTGCTTGAGCAGGGGGGTTGGACTAGATGATCTCCAGAGGTCCCTTCCAACCTCAGYGATTCTGTGATTCTGTGATTCTTTAGAAAACATTAAAATAATGGCATCATGTAACACCATTTGTATTTTTTAAAAATGTGAATAGTATTGTTGAGAACATTAGACTAAAATAAATTGCATTTCCTTTGAAATTGCTATACTTATCTGACATACCAAATTTATATATCCTGGTAACCCTATATTAAAACTCTGGGTTTCAGGCTCTAATTATTATATTATTGTTGGTTTTGCATGCAAAATTTTGCATGAAGCGGATGCTGCAGTTAAKATGCCTGAGCTATTGTTCAGGTGGAAAGTAAGTATTCAAATCCATTACCAAATTGAAACACAAATAACTTTTTAAAAATTCACAAAACCACAAAAAAAAGTTTGCATTAAAATTTTAAAACCTTTCTGTCCCTAGGGGCTTGTGGCATCTGAAGAAGCAGCAAACATTTAGTACTTGGTGTCCTCTGGATCCTTATTTTTTCTGAGTTGCGAAGAGCCCTGATGATAACAGTGATGGGTCTTATACAGTAGACTGGGATCTTTAGTCACTTATCAGACTTTCGAATAGTAGTTAAAGTTTCCTATGCTGATTTGCATTTACAACGTGGATAAAAAGTTGCCCATAGTTTTCTAAGCACATATTTTGCCCAAAGTACTCTGGAAGGAAAAAAAAAAACAAAAACAAAAGAAGCACTTAATTTTTTACTTTGTCATCAGGAGTAAATTATGAGACTGCTAGTGTAAAGTGCCATTTCTTGTTGGCAGACCACAATAGGTATTAGGAATCTTAACACCTTTTGTTTTCTGTGTAGCAGGCATGACAGGCAAAAGTAATCATTTTGATGGATCGTTTGTCATACGCAGCCATTTTGCTGGCTCTACAGATGCCTACAACAAGAGTAAAAGCAAAGTTTGTCTCTCCTAATATGTAAAGAAGAAAAGAAGTACTAATTTAGCAAATATGAAAGAACAGTTAAGTTTCAGGCTGGACATCTCAAAAGTGATTGACCCCATCTTTAGCCATGTCATAAGTGGAAAGCCTTAGGCAATTAGCTTCTTGGGTCATCTTAAAGTATTCTGCTCAATGAATAGAGTGGTGTTTTTCCTTAACCTAGTAATAGATTTCTATTTTTAAAAATGGAAGAATGTTTAAAAGCTTTCTAGTAGTCATAATCCTGTAATTTCATCCTGTAATCTACAACTGTTAAATTTAGAATGTTACAGATTATGGGTTAGTGTACTGGGTATCCATTTCAGTTACATCTATTAACTTAATAAAATATTGTTAGCTGGATTTTGGACTCAGTCATAGTACTTTGTTGCTGCTTACAGTCTCATTTTAGTTTTCATATACGTGCTTATATTGTATTCTCTGTTCTTCTGCAGAGAAACTTCAGTTCCTGTTAGACTCTATGCCTTTACAGGAAATTTCTTTGTATTTTTTGGTGAGCCTTGCTTATATAATAGTGTTTGCTCTTTGGACTGTGTAAGTTATCCTAGAAGACCAAGAAGTCTTTCTAGACAAATATTATTCATGTTAGATTTTTCCTTTTAGGCTGTAACATTCACATTGAAAGATCAAAACCTACTGTAAATTCTGCAACAACCTAGTGACTCTGTAACTTTAGCAGCATCCTGAAAACATGGAACTCACTGCATCACTGCTAGAAGTTAGCCTCGCAAAATACTATTTGAGTATAAAATACATTAAAAATATAAAATATATTGTTTGTATTTTTTATTACTTTCTTCTCTAAATTTACTTAACATAGCTTTTCCTAGTGAGTTGTCCAAAGTATGACTTAGTTTTAGTTCATGCTACTATCTTCCTCTAAATTCCTCAAAGTTATTAAAAATTATGTTGGGATTCTCTTACAGTACAACCTCCTACTTGCTAGCATTTGTTCTTTGAACACAGTCTATTTCTTTGAGTTAAAATTTTCCCTCTTTATACGCAGGAAGTGAATAATCATACTTTTGCTATACATTTTCTCATTTCATACTCTCACATATTGCATACTTCCCACTCTTAACTGCTTCAAATACCAATATTAATAGGTATAAATCTCTACAACAGATTTGCCATGCTACTGGAAAAATTCCTAGACCAATTTCTGTAAATAAGTGGATGCAAGAGATCCTTATGAACATCCAGTGAAAAATATAATGAAACCATAAAGGTTTCTGAAACCTGTTCTTTTTTTAATTATATTTCCTTTTGGTCTAGATACTTTGTGTTTTGTTTTTAATTTATTTTCTCCTTTTTGCTTCCTTTGAGTTATCTTGCACATTTTAAACTTGGAATAAAAAAATGCTTGTTTAAGAAAGTATTAATATGCTCAAATATAAGGAAGAAGAAGAAAATGTGAAAGGAAGTACTTAATGTATCACTTTATTGGCAGAAGCTGGGTTTGGTTTGACAATGCACAAAAATGACACTTCATTCATTATAGCACAGTGTTCTATAAGCATCCCCTATTGTACCATTAAAAATGGTAATGTTTCAAGGTGCTCATAAAATTTGTGCCCACCTGTAAAATAGGAGAAGCATTTTGTAACTCTGTTAGTTTGTAGTTCAGAAGGGTAGAAAGTACTTTTAATAGCTTTTTTGAACAATTATGTAAAGTCACTGGATAGCTGTTGAGTGCTAAATAATTCAGTTTATTCTAAGGCTGGAGATGAGACTAGAAATGAGTGCTTTCCCAGTGGTAATCATTCCTTTGTGCTGTAGACTCCAGTTGTGTTCTTTCCATAGTAGAAGAAAAGGCAGCTGATTCTTTATTAGGAAACTGTCTATTAGGATATGATATCCAGCTGTTCTGTGTGATGTAGAACCAGAATTGGTACTTTCTACCAGTGCATCGAATTTTCAAAAGCCAAAGGTTATTTTTACTATAGATGTGGCATCTGTTACTGAAAATGTGCTGCTTTTTGTCTCTAAAGTTAGCCCTTCCATAGCCTGATCTTAACAAGGTGCATTGCAAGCAAATAGTGTCCAGGAAAGAGCTAAGACTGCAGGTTCTTTCCAAAGGTCTGAGCTGGTGAGAATATATGCTCTGTCTTTATTACCAGTATCTGCTGATTTGATTAGTATAGTCTTAAAATCAGAAATGAGGCAATGCTCTCTGAATGATGAGTCCTACCTGAAAACTTGATAAAAACAAATTAAAAAATCATCCTGTAATTCTCATTCTGAAGGAATGGATTTTGAGAATTTGTTCATAAGGAACAAAATCAAACATGAGAAGCCTCTCTCAAGTACATAATGTTGTGATATGTAAAATACTAGACACACTGCCAGTCTGCCAGGGCAAATAACATAACAGTGTGAAGATTTCACACTTTTCCTCCAAAACAGAGGTATTTCATTTTTGGTAAATCTGCATGAAAACAGTCCTATTGTTCAAGGAAAAAAAGCTAAATTAACATTTGATGGGGCAAAGGAACCAAAGGCCTCCATTTGTATGGGAACCATTAGGTAAAACAACAGCAACATTATTTTGTGAAAGACATGGTAAACCCTAAGAGGAAATATTTATCTCAAGACTGGGAAGAGAAGTCATCCTACAAAAATATTTAGTAGTGACCATGTAAATGAGTTTCTCTTTTTATATATGGTCTCCCATGGAAAGCAAACTATGTCTTGTCTGATTGGAAGACAGTAAATCCTTGGAATCTTGTAGAATTCCTATTTTGGGGAATCATCTAGTCTTTATTGTTGAGTCTCTTCATGACTTCAATGTGGTTTGTTTCCCCCTCCTTTGACACATTGTCTGTGAGTCTGACTGGGATATAGTCATTACCAGAAATGCTACTAAACTATCCTAAACATTTTTCTTAAGCCCTAAACTAATTAATCAACTCTATTAGCAAAATATTAAAAACTGAAGAAAGATTGCATCTCTGAAGAGCAACAGAACAGTATGTCCCACCAGATAGAACAATGTCCCACCAGTAAGAGATATATTTTAGAGGTAAACTACTCCAAAGGAGGAAAGAACTGGAAGAGAAAACCACAGTAGAAACTGAGCTAAACCCACCTTTTTTTCCTTCAAAGCTGTAAGATTCCAAGAAGAACAGAACATCATCTGTTGTGCAACGCAAAGAGGTGTGCTGTTGACCATATTCCACTTTTGTTATTTCAAAGAAATTTAGGAAAAATGAGAAAGGTAATCCCCCTTCCCCCCCCAAAGGTAATTCTCTCAAGGAATTAATTTTCCTTGCTCCCTCTGCTAGGAAAGATAATATACTTGGTCAAGAAAAAAAGGATGACTATATTACTGATTATCCTGCAATACCTTTGTCAGTGCAATCTGCTCTACATTGCTAAAATAGATAGTTTTTTCCTGAATCAGAATTGTGGCTATGTCAGAGAGAAAATGCTGATAAAAGCAGAGGGGGGGAAAAACCCTTCCCCTTCCTCACTGAAAAAATAGGCACTAAATGCATCCAGAATCCTGTCTATACAACAAACATATGCATCTCTGTCATACTGAACAAGATAAATGGGAGAAAGTGAGGCATTTCAGACATGTTAGATTTTTCTTCCAGATGGATTACCTGTGAATCTGAAGCCAGGAAACATGTATCTTCCATCAACTGTTTTTCTATGCTGGCTGAAAATCTCATGTAATAGATGATTCACAAACAAAAAGACTGCAACAGACAGCAAGAAAAACCTGTCTACAGTCAGAGCCATTTTGCCCAAACAGGATATCTCTTAGTGTGAAGTAAGATGCTCCCTACTTGAATTCATGTCAGAGGATTTCCTCTCATCCATTTCTACTGCGGCAAACCTTTCCTATATGAAGTCATGAAAAAACAAACATTTGCTGTGCTTATCAAGCTTGTTGAGAGATTCTTAAAACTCCATCCTGGGCTTCAGGCCTGTGTAAGTAAAGAAGAAAATGTATATCTACTCATGACTTCTGAGTGCTAGTTATGAATCTTGTAGAGATGGGCTAATGAGCTAATTGAGATGCATAAAAATGGCAGTTTATGAACTGAATACTGTCTTCATGCATGCACATAGGTAACTGATCTTTTTCTTTGGACAACATAGAAGAATAAGGATGCATAGAAAAATTTATATCATAATATTATCTTTCCAAAAAAACTGCACTGTGTCTTGATCATAGTTATTTCCTGTTTTGTCATCATTTAATTATTCCAAATTAGAATTGCAAGCAAATTAATTTTTAACACTTCAGTTAAATCAATCTTAAAAGATAGCTTGAGTGAGATGAAAACTATTCCTTTACAACTGACAGTMTGTAAATGGTGAACTTTCTATTTTCCAATAAATTTGCCTGCGATGTTTACATAAATGGTAGTCTTGCGGTGTAGATCTTTAGTTACTTATGTCTCAGGCGATCTACAAAACTTTCTTCTAATTATTCTTCCAAAATTCCTACAAATATTTCCAATGTCAGTCTGTTTAACAGATGAAGGTTACACCCTGAGTCATCAATATACTGGTAGATTCTGAACAATGCCATGTAGGATGGCATCTGCTTCAGAACAACAATTATAATGTTGCTTTCAGAATGTGACATTTATCATTTAGCAACTTTCACATGCAGTATTTCACAAGTCCATTACATATCTCCTGCAGTTTTGAATGAGAGAGTTCGTTGTGTTTAGAAACAGGATATTTTCCCAAGTAATGAGAATTGTACCATATGTGACCTAGATTTTTAAAAAGAGGCAGAGATTAAAAAAAGGCTGTTCAGTGATAAAGAGTAAGAAGCTGATATTCATAATTTCTGTTTTGGCTATTTGTTCCTCTTTCTGCTGCTCCTGGCTTAGGCTGGATTGGGTCACAAGGCTGTTTATTCAAATGAAGACTTCCTAACAAGACATAAAGCACAAATATACTTAAAATGGGAGAAGTGAATCACATTTACTTTTGAAAACCTGCAGAAGATCCTTACAGATAGTTCTGTAGATCTTTTAAGAATGTGGCTGAGTAGCTGATGAACTGCAGAATAATGATGATTTTTGGTAGTTCAACATTGATTGTCTCAGTATAGTGAGTGTAACTTTTTCCCAGTGCTTGGGTTGGCTAAGCAAAGCGTCTTCACAATCAGCCTGATAAAACTAGTACAACTTCTCCTTTTTCTCACCMACTTTCTTCTCCCTACTGATCTACCTTTCCTTGTACTCCTTTGACAGTCTGTGGGTTCCAGTATTTCTAATTATTGGGCCCTTCAGTCTTTCTGTCCCCAACATTTATGAAAAGCTCATAACTGTAAAATGAGGTTTGACTGATCCTATTTAAAATCAGTGCTTACCTTTTGGGAGGCTGGGGGAAGTTGGGGGGGTAATTACTGATTTTTAACCATATTTCAGTTTTGAATGAAAGAAAATTTACATTGTTGCCAACGTAGTTTGTTATAACTTAGATGAAGTTTATCAGTGCTGGCTCAAGGTGATGCTTTACTTAGTAATTGTCACATTAAATAGATATTTTACCTGAAATTTTTGTCCCAAACCAGAAATAACATACTGAAGATTAAAATTTTGATCCTATAAATATTTTAAATAGATACCTCTTTTTTTATAATATGATCTATTGCTTTGGATGAGACCATTCTTCTTTAATGGTAAGTGTGTACTTGCATTGTACTATCAATTTTGTAATCAAAATACAAGGAAAAGTCATTCATAATTTACATTATTATTATCCTTAATATACAACAAAAATAGGCACCTTGAGTTTCTATGCTAATAATTAGGCATCTATGCATAGTTTTCAAATGCAAAACAAAAAACAGTCTATCTTCTCCCAACCTCTCAAAAGGAAAACAAACTTTAGTGATGTGAAGGTGGAAACACTGATGGTTGAATATCTGGCTGAAGGATTCAGTTTCCTTATCTTGTCGAAGTTCAGTTTATCTAAGAAGAACATTTATTTGGAATTTTCTTTTTCTGAATGTCTCTGATCAATTGTTTTCTGGAGCAGACTGGGTTAACAGAGCAAGCTGTTCCCTAATTCTCTGCCTTTGACAGAATTTAACATATACTGTGCTTTAATTTAGTCCCAGGAAAATCAGCCTTGTATATCTGTTGTGGAATACTATCCAAAAAGGAAAGGAAATTCAGTGGCCTTGACCATAATGACCTTGTATTTACCTTCAGATGTTTAGTCATTGCACTATTGATAGAGTATCTTGAGTTTGTGTTATCTAATTGTCCTTGCATGCAGTATTTTGCCATTTTTCTTCTTCAGAATCTTCATCAATAGTATACTGACGTATATGCTATAGCATAGAAAGAGCTATTCTGTTATGGAGCAGGGGAAGTAGCTGTAGCGAGCCAGCAAGTGATTCAGTTGTGTGGAAGTTATAAGCAGCCCCAGACATCAAGGATCAGTGTTGAAAAACTGAACAGGAGAATTGGATTTTCAAGAGGAGGATCTTTTGGAAAAGATGAACTTCAACTTTGATCAGTCATCAGAAATAATGTGAGCAAAAATGTAAAACAAAGAGGGATAGGATTTCAGATAGAGCATAGAAGAAAGAAAATGGAATTTTTTTGGAACATCTGTGCAGGACTTGGAGGATGGTGAAGAGAGATGCTGGTGACAGTGGGTAAAAAGATGACAYTTTAGTGCTTTTAATGTTTGCTATTAGACTTCTCCAGGGTTCTTTTACTCCTTTCTTTTCTTCCAAGTCAGTAAATGGGAACTGCATTTTGTAAAGCAGTCACCTGTTGTTCAGTTTTGCATTGCTGACATGTTTTTGTTTTTGATTAACTGCTTAACAGCCTTAAAATTCCCTGTTTAGTTCCTCTTGTTTAGTTATCAATATTAGTGCCCAGATAAAATATTCTTTGTCCTAGAAGAAGTTCATACTTCAGGAAACTCTGCATTGTTGGGTTCATATTTCCGTTTGGGGTATTAGGAAGCTTTTTTGTTTGTTTGTTTACCTGTTTTTTTATACCATCCGTGGAAGCACCAAGTTGAATAATTAGCCTGTTAGCAAATCTGTTCATACGGTAAAGTTAGTTGCAAGAGCTCTGTGTTTTCTAACTTACAGGTTGGAGAGACACTGGGCATTGATGTCTGAAGGGACAGGGGCTCAAAAGGCTTAGCCTCAAAAAGGCTAAGAAGTTTTCCTTTATTATGAGGAAAATTTAATTGCAAGCAGCAGTAGGAAGGCCTGCTGTCTCAGAAGCAACTTCTTCTACTTGCCTTCTGAAAAATCCACTTATGTTTGTGCTTAGGTTGGACTTCTTTTGGGAGGAGAGAGGCTTGTTTTCTTTAATACATGGTCAATATGCTCCTTAAAATTCTGGTTCCTTGAGAAGGTTGTATGGTCTTAGGTCTTTAGCAAAAAATATACATATATCTTCATATACCTGAACGAGAACACAGCAACAAGGGTCTGGAAAGCAGAAAGATTTTGTCAGTACTGAACTTAATGTTAAGTCCTCACGCTTCCACTGGTTTCCTTGGAAATTGAAGATATCTTGTGCCTTTCGTGAGAATCTCAACCCTTTGCAAAACTGGACTCTTAAGTTTTCACAGCTCCTTCAAAATAAAAAAAGACTCCAAATTTTACTGTAGTCTTTTGTCCTGTTTCTTTATGGGAAGGGAAGTGTTAAATTTTCATTTGTATACTATTTTCCTTGACTCCCTTTCTGTTCATCTCACTAATCCACAGGCATTTGAGCATGGGAGATGTCTGTGTTGTGTCTTGCACTCTTGCGCAACGTGTCATCTGTTAGGAGCCAGGAGATTTGCGTCTGGGATTTGTAAAAATTATTTTACCGGTAACTTTTTGGTGTAGCACTTCAGACCTACCATAGTAAGTTTTTCTAGCAAAGAGCTCAGGCAGATGAATTAGTTTAATAAATATTTTGCCATTCATATACACACATATTTGTATGTGTCTAGATATGTGCATAGAGGTTTAATGTCTCTGATGATATTTGATTTACATGAAGTAGTTTTAAGCTATCTTTTGAGTCAGTATAAATTGTAAGTTTGGTATTAAATATTACTGTTTATATCCAAGAGGTAAATTCGCTGTTTGAGAACTAATGTTAGTTAGGTATCACATTAACAACATTTTTAGTCTGCTGTTTGTGTAATGCTGGTTTTCTAGTGCTGACACTAAAGCTTTAATTTAAGGAAAATTGAGTTTACATGCATTCACATAAACTTTGAAAGCTAAGTATAGTTATCAATTTATGCATTGCTAGCCAAGTAATGAGTTTCTTTTAATATTCATTTGCTAATATACAGTATGCTAAAATTAATTTGCTGTCTACTAGTCACTAATTTGAGGAGTACAAAACTATATGTTAGTGTTCTGTTTTCTTAATTTTATTTTTCATTTTTACTACATTCATAAATGTAGTATTAAAAAATTCTTTATGCTTTACCTTTTCTCTCCCTTTTTTTTCACAAAATAGCATATACCCCAAGCAAGGATTATATGCAGTATTCTCAAATGAAATGTTAGTACTCTTTGGTGACAACACTGTTATTGGCGGGGAGAGAGGGAATTTGGCAAGAAAACAGAAATATAAATACATTCTAATTGAGTGAATACTGATTTTTCTGAAGGAAAACTCATCAAAATCATCTCTCTTAATTTTTTTATTTCTTTTCAATTTGAGTAGTTTGACAGTTTCAATAACTGAAACCTGATCTGTTCACTACAGAGCAATAACAATTTTTTTTCTGTAATAAACATATTTTTAAATGCCTGCAATCTGTTTTAGTTTTAAAAACATACATGAAATTATCTAATTTTGCTGTTGTAATTAGAATGCTAACAAGAATCAATAACTGCCCAGCAAAAAATCTAATTTGGATGCCTGGAATAATAAGGGGAGAAATATGATAAGTAGTTGTCAATATTAAAGCCGGCTGAAGGAAGAAGGCTTCGGGCCTTGCAGTAGGTAGAATGAAACAGCAGATTTGAGTATCCACAATCCTTTCAGTATTAAATTTTCAGTAAAATAAAATTACTCGTATATGAAAACATAGCCTTTCCCCAGCTCTCTTTTTTTTCCTGATCAGCTGATGAAGAGACTAGCAGCTCGCTGCTTTGCTGGCTTGTTAATTTTATCCCCACTAACTGTGATTTCCGATAGCCGGCCTGCTGATAGTGGTAAGGTAAATATCCTTTTTCATTGCCGTCTTGAAGATTCAGTAGAACTACATCACAGGCATGTGTAGGTGTGTAACACATCAAAAGCCGGTGTTCTCCGTATTTCTGTGTACAACTGAGTGCTTAAGGAGAGCAGTGACATTAACTGTTGACAGCCTTGCATGCTGTATTTATTATTAGTATTTCTAGCTTCCAAGGTTTGCAGAGAAATTTCCTTTTCTTAATCTTCGCTAGCTGCAGTGGTGTATAGTGGGTGTCCTGCTTTAGCCAAATGAATATTAATGAATTTGTGTGCAGATTTTTTTTTCCTTCCTTTCTCCTCCTAACTCATCAGATCTCAAGCCTCCTTCATAGTGGTTATCTGAACGCTGGGGAAGCATGATGGAAATTGTCTTTTGATTATTAAGGCCTAGTTTCAGGCTGTCCCTCAGGATTCTGTGTTCGTGTTTGTTCTGTGGATTTGCACATCGGAGAATGCATAGGAAACAGATTTTGAAATCCCACTGGTGTTTTTAACATGCCAGGTTGTTTTGTGTTGTGCACCAGGTTTTTTCACAAAATGTTTTTCAAGAGACATTGTACACTATTGAAAGAAATTATGTCTGGGCTGTAATCACTCTTTTTATATAGATTGTTATACTCACATGATCATAAATATTAGCCATGTTTGGTGCTGTGGAGAAATGAAGGTAATTGCCTTATGATTAGAGCTCTTTCAGCTACGAGAAAGGATTGATTAGCATTTGCATGTACTCAAGGCAATATTGAGAGGCAAAAGGGACAAATATCAACATCAGTTACGTTCTGAGAAAGCATTAATCAGAAAGTCTGATTTTAAGATTTTTAGGGTTTTTTTTTCTTTTTAATATCAGTTCTCTTATTACCCAGTATTTTTTTTTCTTTTGTTGGTTTTCCCAAAACAAGAAAAGTTCAGCTTCTTGGTTTATCACATGGATCTGATAGTCAGTGTATGAACAGATTCCCTTTATTCCTAGTTTTGTTTTTGTAGAGATTTTATTGTCCCTCCGCATAGTGCTGCTGGGTCTGGTTAAAAGTGCGCGTTTGCAGGTAATTAAAACTAGTGTTCGTTGTTTGTGACTGTGTGCGGGTTTTTTCTTTTTTTCATCCCATGAGTGCCTTTTACTGTAAAACGCTGTATTGTCAGTGCTTCTGCCTCTTTGTTAGTTGCTATTCTGAAAGAAAATTATAGATTTTAGAGATGATTTTGAAGGTTAGGTGATTTGTAAGTCACTTCAACTATTTGGAAGAGAAGCTGAGTCTACTGTGTTGCCACATAAATTGTCCGTGTGTTTGTGTTCAAAAAGAACTGTATGTGATCTCTTACTGGAAGCCAAGCACAGTGTAGACTATCCTATTTGAAAGCATGCACATCAACATTGTATTTTGCTTGTATCTACATCCTCGAGAACTGCCTCTGATGTCAACAAATTAGTGTTTCTTGTATACTTTCTGACACGGTACCACAGGCCCACATTGTGTATGAAATTGTGACCTGGTGTGGAATTTAAGGTTCCAAAGAATATGCCTCTGTTTAGGTGGTAGTGGGATTCCAAGAACTAATTAAAATTTAGTGGTTCTTTGATTGCCAGCACCTCAATTTTTTGTTGAACTCTTATTTGTAAATAAACTGAGCATTTAGAGTTGAATTATCTACATCCTGTTGGGTTGTGTTTTTGTTGTTTTCAAATACAGCTTGTTATTTCTCTCTGCAGTATTTCTTTTGTTTAAAAATACTATTTTTTGAATCCATGGTCGTCAGGCAATTGAAGACGGCAATTTGGAAGAAATGGAAGAGGAAGTCCGGCTTAAAAAACGGAAGAGACGAAGAAATGTGGATAAGGATTCTGGGAAAGAAGATGGAGAGAAAGCAAAGAAAAGAAGAGGCAGACCTCCTGCAGAGAAGTTGTCACCCAACCCACCCAAACTGACAAAACAGATGAACGCTATTATTGATACTGTGATAAACTACAAGGACAGGTAAGCTCATATTGTTTTCCTTCCTCCCTTCCTCCCTCCCTCCTCCCTCTTCCCTCCCTCTCCCTCCCTCCCCCCTCCTCCCTCCCTCTTCCTCCCTCCCTCCCCCTCTCCCTCCCTTTCTCTCTCTCTCTCTCTCTCCCCTTTCCTTGCCCCTCTTGCCCCCCTCTTCCATTTCATCCAATTTTTGTCATTTGCTTGTGGCCCAGGTAATTCAAATCTGATCTGACTGCAATGTAAGTACTATGATATTATGCAGTGAAAAGGGGTACCATTCCCTCTGCCAGAAACTGAGTTTTTTGAGAGATACAATTGGTTCCCACTGTAAAAAGTATATGGAGCCTTAATTTGTTAGGGACTAAAAAACGTGTCTTATATTGAGCTCTTGAACAGAATGAATTAGAGGAGTTCCAAGTTCTTGTATTCTGATTTGTGTGAACTAGCATCAAATCACTTGATCCTGTTAAGGCTAGGACAGCACAGAATTGCTAATTTAGGCTCCAGAGAACTTCAATATCTAAAAAAAAAAAAATTGGTGGTTAAGGATGCTTTAATGTTAGAGGAACATTCTGAGGATTTGCAGCTTTAGAATTAAGTGAGTTTTAGGCATCTGAACCTTTTCGTTTTGGTGGGGGATTTTGTTTGTTCAATTCTGGGCTTCTATGTGTGTGAAGGCAATTGGGACAAGTACAGAGAGGGATAGGTT
Source organism: Apteryx rowi (assembly GCF_003343035.1). NCBI lineage: Eukaryota > Metazoa > Chordata > Aves > Apterygiformes > Apterygidae > Apteryx > Apteryx rowi. The sequence continues at coordinate 1,076,099 of NW_020447897.1, forward strand.
AATTGGAAGGAAAGTAGGCCATGCACTTCATTTGGGGAAAAAAGGGTTTTCTCAAGTATTTAGTATCTGAATGCTTGAAATCATTCTTATCTTTAACATAAATTTTCAGTTCTAATAAATGTTTCATCTCTACTTTAGCCCTCCGAACCTTATTATAATCTAGACCACAGAGGGTAGGTTTTGTCCTGAAAGGTGAGCAGGTGGTACTAATCCAAAAGTCTTACTGGCTCTGTCCTGAGTTACTTTGACAAAAGCAAATCTAAGTTCTTTAATAAATTTTATTACAGTTAATAAACCAGGAGAAAGAAAATCAAAAGAATACATCGCTAAGACTTAACTATGAAATATTTGTGAAGACTTAACTATGCAAAATTTGTGATTTCTCTTATGTTTCCCCTTGCATTTGAGAACAACTCCTGATAAGTACTTACAGAACCACTTCCCTGTTCTGTTTAAAATCTTTCTTTTAAAAAATTCCTCTTTGCATGGTGCTCACAAAAGCCATGGGTACAAGTTGGCTGCTTATGTGTAGAGACTCTGTGTAATGTTGACAAGAGGAAGCAGTCTCCATGTACCTTGTCAGCTGTTCTCTTGTCTTTGACTTCTGTTGTAGATATTTTTGGACCTGTACAACCTTTTCCTTCCTTCCTTGAAAAAGTATCCAAAAAAATGAGCTGTGTTGCCTATATTTAGAAAATCTAGAGGCTACAATAATACAGGTAGTAAGCACTGCTGGACTGAAGTTTTAATTATGCAATTATTAAATTAAAGTAAAAATAAGACTTAGATAAATTAGTAACATTCAGATGAGTGTTCAGTGTGGTGAAAGGCAGCATATAGTTCTTTTAAGTCCTATAGAAGGAAATTCAGAGCTAGATATCCAGCTAGTTGTAAACCTTAGGTAAAGAGCTTTATCCAAGACACTGCAAGTTAACATTGAGGTCAAACTCCTATTTATTTCTGTCATGTCCTCAGTACAAATTCAAGCTTTCTCCTTTGATTTCCCTATATTATGTTGTGTTATATAGCAGCTCTCATATTTCCCTTCCTTCCTATCCTACTTGCCAACACAAGTGCTGATTCTAATGAGACGTTCCAGTAATCAGAAGTTTGGTAGTTCTCACAGAGCAATTTATAGATACCAGCTTAGTTTCTCTGAGTTTTTCTACAGGACTAGAAACATGCTTACTGAAGGAGAGAAAAACTTAAGTGTTTATGCTGGTATTTGAGTTTTCTGGCAGTCTGTTTCCTGGAATTTTCATACCTGGGGAGTCTTCCATGTAATAACAACAAAATAATAAAGGAGAAAAAGGAAAAAAATACAAGGCAGTGTTTAAATGTTTAGTTTTAAATGTATGCACTCCTTTGATGTGAGAGCTGTTGGGGTCCTTGTCAAGTTCACACTACTGGATTCTTGCAGGCTGCTGTGCTTTGGATTCTAGTATTGGGTTATGTGCTTTAAGCTGTTCTTTGAATGGATAGGCATGTCTTGATATCTTCGTATGTATCTTCTTTTACCTTGAAACAAAAAGTCATGCCTTTTTTTTGCAGAACTGTGGAATCGGTGCTCCAAATCACTAAGCAGTGAAAAAGCTTGTTGTATTCACTGCTACACTGTTAAACTGCACCTGTGCTCTAAGTGGCCATATCTTAAATCATACCACAAAACTTATTATCAACTGCAGATACAGAGCAGTACTGCAGATGCAGAGCAGTTTCCCTTTTTCTTCTGCATTGATTTGCCAATAGCAAAGGTTATGGAGCTGTGTGTATTCAAAAAATCAAAACAAAACAAATAAAAAGTTCAGAATTTAAAACTGTGCCCTTAGYTACTACTTTAAATTATAATGATGTGCTTGTAACTGACTTTGAAAATCCCTGAGGACAGAGAAGCTGTGTGCCCGTTTGTAGACAAAATACCTTTTGGAGGGGTGTGAGAAGGACAGTAGATGTTCTGTTTTTTTCTTGCATCTATGTCAAGATGAATTTTTGCTCATTTAGCGACTGGAACAGAAATAGTGTGTTTGCAGCCACGCTCTGGGAACAAGATTCACAAATTATCTCATGTTAATACGTTGTCAAACTCTTTTTGGAAGGAATTGGCCAAAGGCAACAGAAAATCTCCTGGTTTGAAACACCATGTGTGAAATATTCACTCTTACTAAAAGTATGCAGAATACCAGGTAGAAAAGATATTCAGCTTTATAACCACAAAAGTAAATAATGGAGTACAGAAAAACTTTTCTATAACAATATTTGTTATTTAATTTAGACCTCATTTATAGCCACATATCTGACAATATGTGAAGAGAGTTAAAAGTGCTAAAGGGACATATGAAAAACAAGGGCTCCCATCTCCAAAAGCATTAAATGGATTCCTTTCGTTTTTCTCCCTTACTGTCTACCAACTGTTGACTGCTTTTAGTTTTGTGTGGTGGGCAGGGGTGTTTTTATGTTACTTTTTTCTCTTTATGAATTAAAAAAGCCTAGGCTTCATCTGTGGTGGCTTAGAATGGAGAATAAATCTGGAACGAAGCAGAAGTAAGATAGGAAAGGTGGTCGAAATCCTCTGACTTCAAGGGAGAAACATCCCAAGTAAGTTTATGACAGAGAAAGAGAGTTTTAGTTGTTTTTGTATTATGTTAGCTTTTATACCTCCATCTTTTTGCTGACATAGCATTTGCCAAAAGGAAATGTGACTGTGGAAAACAACTTCAGATTAAGTGATCAAGTTTCTTCACTGTAAGTTAAATGGAAAGGTTGAGAAAATAATAAAAGAGCAAGCTTTGATAAATTAAGGAAAGTAGCTCCGTAATCGAGGAACTCAGAAATTTGAGTATTGGTGAGGTCTGGAATTTCTTAAAGTAGAACTAAAATTATGTGACGTTTTTATCTCAAGGAAGACAACAATCTTGTGGGGAAATCTTGAAAATAATCTTGTTAAGGCTTCCACTCTAACTGAATAAAACAGAATAAGAATAAAGCCTATTTCCTAGGAAGAATGGGGAAGTCTGAGCCAACTTCAAAATTATATCTTAAAGAGAAAAAAGTGTAGTGAGCAAGTGAGAATTACCAAAAATCAACTGAATTAAAACTTGAATATTAAACATTCAGAAAAAGGTTCTTAATTCGTAATAATAAAAAGAGAGTTAGGAAAGATGCAGGGCGAGTGTATAGTAAGGATGGCATAAACATTAAATAAAGTTTACATATTTATAACTCCAAAGTTAAATGAAAACTAAATTTAGTTTTCAATAAGGATGATGTTGTTGGACATGAAGACAGAGGAAGGATTGATGGTGCAGTGTTGCTAGTGAGAATATGGATAATAAAATTACCAAGAGGAATGCGGAATTCAAAGTGATACAAATCTCAGGATTTTGAAAGAACTGAGTTAGCTGGTTATCTAATAGCCAGATTCATCATGCCAGACTAATTTGTTAACTGATTTTTTAGCCAAGGAAGGATATTTCATCAAAGGAAAGAGGATAAATTTCATAAGACTGATTTTTGTAAAGCATTTGTTGGGGTACCACAGGAAAATTATTACTTAAGATGAAAGAAAGAGGAGATTATTGCTAAATTGTCTAATCTGAATGAGAACAGGATAAAGGTGTAACTAAAGGCAGTATTTAAAAAGGAAGCTTTAAACTGGAAGGACCACTGAAATTCTTGAAGGACTGGTGTTGGGATAGACTGTAAAATGTTAATGATATTTGTAAAAAATTAGGAGTATCATAGAGTATAAAGTTTAAAAATTAAGTATCAAAAGCAATAGGGGTATTCTGATGGAGAACTTAACACAGTTATGTCTGGAATAAAAGAACTGGCATAAAATTCAGTAGCTAGATATTCAGAATGCATTATAAAGTACTTATGGTCTAAAAATAGGAAACTTTTTTCTGATTTGGAAGCTCCTGATTTGAAAATGACAAAAAGAAAGATCCAGGCAAAGTAACTGATTGAAGGATATATACAAGCCTCAGTATTGTCCAACCGCAAAAGCGATGTACCTGGCCGTTCACAGTGCTGCCAGTGCAGACAAAGAAATACTGATGCCATGGTACATGACGCAATTAAAGCTTCTGGATTGCTGTATAAAGCTTCTGAATACTTGCCTGTTCAAGAAGGGCAAGTTTAAATTGGAACAAGTGTAAATAATGAGTTGAATGATAAGTAGCATTGGAGAGTCTTGCATGAGGAAACAGGTTGGTTTGTTTATCCTAACACAACACAGTCTGAGGRGGAAGATGATTGCTCTCAGTAAATTTTTTTGGGAAAGAAGGGTAGCATAAACTGTAGAACTCTTTAGTATACAGGATGGTGATCACAAGGTCGCATGAGTGTAACCAGTCATGAATAAATATAACTTGGTAACTGAAATAGTTCTGGAGCATCTTTCCATATAGAATAGTGGATCAGAAATATCTAACTAAATTTGGGACAGGGCGTTCCTTTATTAAAAAGCTGATGTTACATGATGAATACCCAGGTTCTAGATTCAAGGACCTGGAGGCCTTTCCAGTTTCCTTGTTGCAAGAGGATCCTAATTCTCCAATGTGAAGTATGTGTTAATGTAAAGTTGTTTCCATAAATGTGTGCGTATCCTTRCATATATCAGCTTTATAGTCCTTGCCTTCTTATGAGTTGATTTGCAGCCTTTTATGACAGAAGTTCAGAAACAGGTTCTGAGGAGAGAATTGTTGCAGAGGCATTGAGATGGATTTCCATTTTGCTTTTCTCCCACTCACTGCTAAAGAGTCCCAGAGAGAGCTGACTGTGCAGCACTCTAAAGCTGGGTGGTTAGTATGTGTTAGTTTTGGTATTGTCACTAAAATTAGAGCTGAAATTTGCTACAAGTAAATTAATATGAACATTCTTACCGTTATAGCTTCAAGGTCAGTACCTCAAGAATTAAAGATACCTGTGCATCAGTAAACTTGTTTCCTTGTATATATGCCTATGATGAGCTGTTATAGGCAAATTTCATGTTCCCTTTCTCTCTGTGACCCTGAAGGCCAAACAAGGGAAATACCAGCGTTGCTCTGGACTGTTGGCTAGCGGAAGTCTGCTCAGTTGCTCCATGGGTATGGCTTTTGCCCAGCCTGAGCAGCATGAGAAGTTAAGAGATACTTCATCGTAGCTATTGAGACAAAAGGGTTAGTGTTTTGCTGTTAATCTCCACTGAATATATACAAACTAGCTTTTCTCAGTCCTATAAGGAGACTGAAATCAATCAAGGAAAGGGACAAGGTTTAACAGAGGAGCACTTATGTAAAGGAAAACCCACTCCCCTTATATAATGTTGCTTCCCTGCTTTAAGCAGGGACTAAGCAGGCCTGCATTAAAAAAACCTAAGGAGATAATTTTACAAAGTTACAAAAAATGGAAAATATTAGGAAACTGTATTTATTAGCACCTCTAGTAACAGTGCTTCTTCTGGCTACACTGTTGTTACTGGGGTCTCTGAGCCTGAATTCTGTCACCAACTCAACTAAGTGGGATATTACTTGTTTTTTGATACTCGTAAGCCCAACTTATATGTGCCCTCTGTGTCAGTTAGAGTTACAGTCACAAGTGTGAGAAAAACTTGCATTTAATTCTCACATTTTTAGGCATATGCATCATCTTTGCAGACTCCATTTGCATAATACTACTGTATTTTAATTTGGGATTTTCTTGCAATTGTTTTTGCACTTTAACCAATATTTAGATGCCCTTGTACCTGTTGCACCTTGTTTTGGTCTTGCCCTGCAAAACACCTGTTTAGAAGAAAAAGAGTCAAAATGCATCAGTCTGTCACTTCTGGCACTCTTTTTTCAGTTCTCATCCTCACTTTCAACCTGTCTTTCATTCCATCTGAAATCAGGAGTCCCCAAAGAAAAGAGTAGTGTAGACATTAATGTGTAAGTCTTATGTTTTCAGAAAGCAAAGTTAGTCTGTATGTCCAGTTTAATTCTTTTAGCCTTTTGAAAGCAAGAACAATTTTACTAGAGAAAAAAAAAGTTTTTTTTCTGAAAAAGGAGTTTATATGTGAAATGAGAATATGCTTGAGCTCCAGCTGCTCTTTTTGCATCATGCACATTCAAGCTTAGTCCTCCAAACTATCCTTTTCCTGAGTGTGTTCCCTTAGTTTTGATTTCAGGGGAAGTCAAGCTCTAAGTCTAGCTTCCTCGGGAGTTACCTTTCCTGACTGTAGGAGTTAAGTTGAGAAGAAGAATGATACATTATACGCAGTGGTCCTCCAGCTTTCCTGTGAATTCACTGTGCTGTTCTGTCTTGCACCAGGGTTTGTTATTTAATGTCTAGATGCCAGTTCGCTCCACCAGCTACTTTGCATTAGCTTTGTTAGACAGCATCAGTTTACTTCTTCAAGAGCCTGTGACCCCAACAGCTCTATTGCATAAAGTGATTTGCTTCCGTGATGCACCTGCTTTTTGCTTAGCTCATGAGGCTTAGATGTAGTGAGTTGCATGGTGTACGTGTTAGCTTCACAAAGACTCYGTTTAGAGAGTGGTTATTAACCACATTTTATAAGGCTGATAAGTTGGAGGGCAGGGTTGTTGTGTCCTGCCCATGCTTCCTGCTTGAGCAGGAGGCTTTCCCTGTCTGCGATGTTTAGTATTTTGATCACTGCATCATTAGAGCTAAAATGTTGAAATTAATGCCCATAGTATCCTAATATTGTCAGGGCATAGCTCAGGGAAATTTGTACATGAAAATAATTTCATTCAGACTTTTTCAGCTGTTTCTTCAAGTCACCAGTTTTCAGCTGTGTTATAAAATGGTGAGTAATATAATTATCTGTTAGTAATTTAACTAGCAGTTAATCCTTTCAATGGGTACTCTTAAGTCTTCAGACATGCAGAGCAAATAATTCTTGGTTATAACCAAGTCAGAGTTGTAGAGTATTATAGCCTTATGTCAAAACCAGAAATTACTATTTCTACCCATTTCCATTTCAGTAATAGGGAAAGGTCCACCATATGTTACTGAAGTCAATTGCAAAAAGGAAGAAATATTTAAATACATTTGGAAAAAAAAAAMAAACTCCTTACTTATTAATTAATTATTGATTAGTCCTGAAGTTGTTAAATGCAGAGGAACCATACTGTGAAAGCTTGTTTAACCCCTCCCCCGCTTTGTAAAGAACGTGGCTGTAAATTGCACTTGAGGAGCTGTGATTTGCCCACTAGTTTTGTTTGTGAGCACGCAGGAGTTTTCTACAAAAATAATTTCAGTGTTTGTTAAGTATGAAATTTGCCAAAGAAAGGTGAACACCTTGCAGTTTCGGCTTCAGAGTTGTCTTTGCTTTTTTGTTCCATTGGTTTCAAATACCTGAAGAAGAAGGGTGTTTGACAGCAGATCAGTGACAGTTTTCTTCTGGCCATACACTTCCAAGGCACCAAAAAAAAAAAGCCTACAAATTAGGCCTATTTTTTTCCTGTATTTTTTCCACTGAAGATAATACTGGCTGTATAACAGGTATATATGCTTGTAGGTACCTTGTAAGCAGTTATGCAAGATTAATTTCTTGTTGAGGATACAGATACTTTCCTTCAAAGCAAAAATCTCTTAAAAAGGAGTAGTAATCTGGAATGAGTTCTAACCTATACACTATGTAATTATTCATGCATGAGCACACATAAGACTAAAATAGAGCTAATGCAGTAGTAGTGAACTGTCACTCATAGTTCTTTCACAGTCAGCTCTTCATTTATTCTGGTCCTTCTTCCCTTCAGCATGTATCCTAGTTGCTAGGCAACTGTGATTTTACTGCGCATGCTTTTTATGTGGTAGTTGTTGTGGTTATTATTTTTTAATTACAAAAGTGAGGAAAAGGATTAAAATCAGAGTTGCATTAGTAATTGCTAATTTGCTCCTTTGGTACCCACAACACAGTGACTGGAATTATTTGAGAAAAGATCATATTAATTTATGGTATAGATACCCATGTACAAAGGGAACAGAAGATAACATTTCTTTGTGAGAGAAGGTTCTATAAAAATGGTAAAACAATAACAAGTTATTGATCTGTGTAGAAAAGATCAGATTATAGTCTTCTGTCTGTTGCATATTTCATGCCCTTAATGCTTTTTCTTTCACAACCTTAAATGATTTTCAGTGATTAATGATACCAAGCAAAAGCTTGCAGTTTTTTTAAAGCATTTTTGTTTTAATATGTGTGAACAAGCCTCAGTTGGCTAGAATTCTAACTCAAAGAATAGGATATAGCTTTTAAATAACTTATTACTGTTATTTTTAATATAATATAAAATTTAAGGATGTGTGTGTATATATATATTCATATAGTTTTATGTATATATGTTTATATGTATATACACACACATACRTAACTTTTTATCTCATTATTATATGTATGTAGTCATCAGGAGCTTTTTTAATAAGACGAATGTGCTTATAAGGTTTAAAATTTGATTACAATTAGGAGATAGTTAGTAACTGTTTCCTTTTATACTTAAATAATAAGATCATTGGTAGTTCTACTTGTTGTTAGACTCCAAAGTATAACTGAGGCCACACCAGCATCAGAGCAGTTTAGTATTTCTCTTTGGACTCAGTCTTTTTCTTCTCAAATAGACATGTCTGTTAGAAGAAGGCTGCTGAAGTTTTAAACATAGCAGTGATAATTCAGTTCTTCTGCATAGCAAATTGAAAATGCATACTGCGCAAAGAGTTTTGAATATAATTTTTTGCACTTTTTAAAGGATTAGCTTACATCTACATCATATATGTGCATATTGCACAGATTTCTATTAAAAGAACATTAGTATGTTTGCCAAGTCAAGCACTCAGAAAACAGGATGTGGCAGAGAAAAGATGCAAATCTAATGTGATTCCCTCAGGAGCATGCATTACAATATGGTCTGTAAAGGCATAACAGTGTACTGCTTTGCTTTGTTTTGATGTACTTTGTTTTGCTTTGCTTTGGTTTTCCACAGGACATATTTCTTGTAAGCACAAGATGGACACTGATAACTTAATGAAAGGCTAAATTCCTCCTGGGCTTCTTTATGGCGCTCTTCAGTATAAAGTGTCTGAATGTTTTGCAAATATGTAGCTGATTTTTCACAACACCTCTACAAGCATTATTCTCATTTTACAAATGAAGAATAGATACCATTTGGGCAGTGGAGATCTGATTTTTCAGGGTACTGACGGTCCTCTGTGTTCTGAAACAACTTTCACTGACCTCAGTTGCAGCTGTGAGTGCTCAACATTTCCCTTTATTAACAAAAAAGATAGTCTTCAATTTACAGAAAAGGAGGAACGCTTTCAATATAAAAACTGTGTAGTATGTTTTAATGCATTGCTTTTGTTTGTGACTTCCTGTTTTTCTCTGAGAGGACAGTCTGAGATGAAAACAAGTTTTGTCTCATGTCATGACATTGTCTCTCTCACAGATTATTGATGAGATTGGTGCCTTTGAACACCTCTACTTTGACAGGGGAAGTGGGAAAGCAATGAATTGGTATCTCCTGTGTGAATCATTACTAAAGAGAATAAGAGGCACAGTGGCCTGACAGTTTTACGATTATTTGCTGGCAATAGAAGAATAGTAAGAATTGGGAGGACATTCATCTGGCCATTTTATAATTTCCTGTATTTCAGTATCAAGATGCTTCTCAAGTAAATTAGATCTGTCTGGGGAAGTTGCTAGTAAACTTTCTGGAGTCTAACTATTTTTTTCATGTGTGGTGCAGGTGGTCTGGCCTTGACAACAGCTTGGGTGGATCTAGGTTCAGAACACTTCAGTCTCTCCTTCTCTGATGGAGATGTTCAGTCAGCCTTCTTATCTCACTATGCAGCAGCAACAGCCAGAAGTGTGTTCCCACACCTGCCATAATCTAGGAGGCAACCTGGCAGTTACTGCTAAGCAGGGGAAGGGAGCGGCTACTGCTGCTGCAAGTCAGACCAAAGTTATCAGAGTGAGGCAGAAGCATGTGGCTTCTAGGTTTGCAGTGGAAGGAAAAATACTCTAGATGCAAGGTTTGCCCCACAGGATATTGGTTGGACAACACTCAGTAGAAAGCTATGCTTAGAACATTTATACTATTGTCCTTCTCTCTGATGCAAGCTGTATAAGGAGCAGAAGTTTCCCAGGACTAAACCAAAAATATTAAGAAATCTTGGATTAGGTGAGCAACAGCTGCATAGGAAATGAGGAAACTCTTTTTATTCCTTATTGTTCACTGGCCTGCCAGGTCCATTGTCAAAATAGTATCCCTTCAAATTCTGATGCCATCTCAGACATTAAGAGATGTCCAAGTTAGAGAAGGCATTCATGACATTCGTAAAGGACAGAGCTATCCTGTGCTTTTTATCGTCTTCTTCCTCCATGATAGAATTGCCTTGGTTATCCTTTGATTCAGCATTAGTTCAGTGTGTCCTGTGAGATTCCCTGCAATTGCAATGTCACTGTTGGAGGGTGGTTGCAAAACAGAAGCTCAGGTGGAGAGCCAGGACTTGGCAGCAGCCTTCACTTTGCCCAACTCCTGTGAAGGTTTTGTATATTTGAATTACCATCCAGAGATGGAAGTGAGAAAACAGACTGATTTGGAGTAAGTTGTGAGAAAAGGAAATATGTGGTTGTGGGCTGGGAAATGCTTATGAATGCTGTCTATTTGCAATGGAGTACAGTTCCTCTCTTCCTAAAGTGCTTTCTTCTGCTACCTTGTCTGTGAGATAAATGGCAAAAAAATGCCTAAATGCCTAACGGCCATCAACAGATGTGTTTCTCCAGATACCTTACAGTCATCTGTTATTCAGGAAGCCCCAAATGAGAAGATAAAAACCTCTCAATTTGGAAGTTTTAAAAAAGCTGCTAATAAAGGATGGGCAATGGGAAATCTGGAAGTCTTAGATTCTATTTGTAAATCATAGGAAATGTTCTTAGAATATGAAAGGATTTTAGATAACCTGTTACTTTATTTAGGCTGATTGAAGAAATGCAAACTGCTCTACAGATTTTCCGCATGCAGTTACAATGATCTTCCCAGAAACCTAACATTTAGTAATGGAAGTTAATGATGTTATTTATTATAACACCTAGTTATTCTGATTGCAAGCAGCATCTGGTTGGGAACCAGTATGAACAAGTAGTTTGCTATGACCAGGAGCTGAAATAATAGCTATAAAATGACAAAGCAGAATATAAACTTAGAGTGATAAGGAAGATAGTTGTTAAAAATTATATAACAAAATGAAGAAAAGGATAAGACTGCACTTGGACAAAACACTGCAGAATTCAAATTCCAATCCTATGCTATAATGACTGTGATGTATTAAGACAGCAGCATAGAGCATGTATATTAAATTGTAAATTAATTATTTGTACCAAATCAATAAGAGGAATTCAGAGCAGAGTTCAGTTTCCTTTGAAAGAAAAGAAAAATTGTGAAGTTTTTATTATGGGATTGTGTAAATTTGTTTTGGGAGAAAGTTGTAGTAATTCTTTGTACTGTGGGTTTATTTTTCTCAACAGTTCAGGACGGCAGTTAAGTGAAGTCTTCATTCAGCTCCCATCTAGAAAAGAATTACCAGAGTATTATGAATTGATTAGGAAACCAGTGGACTTCAAAAAAATAAAGGTAAGAGCCTTGTATGTAAGTGGAGATTTCTACATTTCTTTTTATTGTATGGAAAGGTGAACATTAAGTCATCATTAAAATTATAATGACATGGATATTAAATTTACCTGTGTTTGTGGCTTAGATTTTAAACATTGTTATACAACTTGTTGTGAATTTGTTTAATGTATGTTGCAGTATTTCTGTATAATATCCAAGTCAAATAAAAATGCAGCAGTGTGACCTTTGGAGATGACATATCTGTTCTTTTTTTCTTTTTTTGAAGACCCAAACAATGAATCTGTAAGCATATCTTCAATAAAAATGTAGTGCTTGCAAAAATATATGGTGGTAGGTAAATGTAATCATTCCTGTCATCCCTAAACTAGCACCACATTTTGGAATAGCCAGGCTAGATCCAAATACAGGTGGACAGATGAGGATTAGGCAACTTGTTCCACCTTAGATGATGTCATAACTCTATGACCTTTGTTCTACTTCTGTGCTGGGAAGGAGAAACTGGGAACTCGTCTTACCCCAAAACCACAGTTTCTGTTGGTTTTGGCCCTTCCAGTTCATGTAGCAATTACATAATTTTTACTCTATTACTGTGATGGGTATTCTGTCAGGAATACGTTGACAATAGGTTTTAGAGTTTGTTTTGAACAGATACTTGTCATGACACTTATGTAAAATTGTTAAAGAGAACATGTTTTCATGTACTGAAATGTCATATTAACTAAGTGTCCTGTCTGCTATTTTTCTTTCCCCACCTCTGCCCATCCACACTTCTCATCTTGTCAACAAATGCAACAGGAGAGAATTCGTAACCATAAGTATCGGAGTCTTGGTGACTTGGAGAAAGATGTCATGTTGCTGTGTCACAATGCTCAGACATTCAATTTGGAGGGATCACAGGTCTGACTGAACTACTTTGTGTTAAACATGTTTTCCCTATATAATGTTTTCAATACTTGATTTTTATAATTACGTATATAAACTTATATTTGTTTTTGAATGAATGAGGGAATTCTGAATTTGTTTTCAAAGGATTTGTTTTTGATTCTGCATTTTTGAGATCAGTTTTTTCTGGTCTATGTGTAGTTTAGAGCTGTTGTAGGGCTGTTTGAATCTATGGTAGATGGCTGTGCTCTAGAGTCATATGTCAGTTTGGACTTGCCAGAGTGCATGGCAGAAGGAACAGAGGTAACAGTCTAGTTTAGAACCACATGGTGAGGAAGTGCTTAGTAGTAAACTTCAGCTCTGCTAACGGAAGACACAAACTTAAGGTTTGTCCAGCAATAAAGTTTTGTGTATATAGTTCATAGTCTCTGAATACGATGGTGAATATTTTTTTTTCTTGTTGGAAGATCTGTGCCCATTTTGAGGGGCAGTAGTAATGAATCTGAACTGGTTCCTAAAAATTTAGAAGGCAGAATCTGCCACTGGAGATAGATTCAGGATGCACAAAGGAATGCAGGGATGCGTGAAGTCCTGTGAATTCAGAACAGAAGACACTGGCACAAAAGGAAAGAATACAAAACCTTGATAACAGATGAGAAAGTTGGCTCTCAACACAGTAAAACRGAGTTTTGGATGCTCATTTTTATAGATGAGGTCTGAATAGTGCAAACAAAATATTACATTGAAATAGAGAACCTGAAGACCAGTTCTATGCACAAGAGAGAAAAATGACTTTATGGTTGACTTAAGGGGGCTGAAAGTTTGCCAGTGCCAATGCATCCTCCAAATTCCTAAACACTATTGATGACCCTTTGGAAATTGACAAATAAAAATGAAATTAAGCACACAATCAAATGTGAAGGGTTGTTAAATATAGCTTAACTGTTACATGATTATTTTTGTTATGTATGAAAAGAATAAAATATTTTCTGTCATGTGTACATGTCTGATATTTTAACTACATTTAGTATATGAAAACAGTCTAACATTATAAATGAATCAACTACAGTTATTTTAGCAAAAAAGTTAATGATGGTTGGAAGTATGAGATAGAACTTTACTAGTTGTCCAAATGCATATTGCTGGTTTACTGCTTAGTGTTGTAGCAGTAAAATAACTATGAATACATAATGAAAACAAATGGAAAAAAAATGAAGGAAAGCTGGTATCAAAAAGTATCACTGCAACATAAGAAATTGTTAGAAGCTGGTAGAGGAGATAAAAAGATGCAAAGAAAAAGCAGTAGTTAATTGAGAGAAGTAAATATCAGAATGAATTTGGTTACTCATGGGACATGGGTTTCTTGTTAGGGRGAGATGGTAGAATTGACAAGAATGATTGTATATGGGTAGAACTATTTAGCAGATATTTCTGCTCTCCCTTATGACTGAATGATGCAGAAATATTTTCCTTTCCAACATTACAACATTAAGCCATTTCAAAGCAGTCAGGATCATTATGGGTGTAAACTTGGGGGTAAACAAACAAGTTTTACCATGCTCAAGAGCAGTCAAACATAATAAAAAAACATAGCAGTGCTCACCAGAACGGGGGACAGTCTGCATTGAGAGGCTATTTTTCTAAAATGGACTTGGCAGTCAATGCAACAAGAGAGACTGTGTATGTCACATCATGTATTCTGAACAAAGTTTTATGTGATTCCTGTTGCTGAACCTGCAGAGTGTTAGAGCAGTTTTAGCAGTTTTAACATTATCCACGTTATATAATGGCAGTCAAAAATCCCTCCTTTGTCTTTCTCACAAATATCCAATTTCAGCTTATACAAGTCTTTAATTTAGCCAAGGAAATAGTATGACAGCCTGGATAGTTCAAATGATTATGATTAGAAAACCAAATGCATCTTTAACTCTGTACCCTTCTATTAACTACTCTGAATTTAGTTAGGATTTCTCAGCTGCTTTTGAGCCATTTGTGAAATCTTGTTTACTATAGAGATACATGCTGAATTGTCCAGTGCATTGTTTTCCACATTTTACCAAGCAATACATACATGTCATTTATTAAGACAATTATGAAGTCCCAGTTACTCAGCAAGACAGGGATATTTCTTTTGTGTGAATCCAAAAAATACATTACTAGCCAAAGGTAGTCCTCTCATTCATAAGTGCTTCAGTTTAAGATAAAAACTGAGAGACCAAGGGTATTTAGCAAGCTACAGAATGTTAGAGAATAAACACTAAGTTCAGGATAAGCACTGATTTTTAGTCTTGGATCTGAGAGGAGGAAAGGAATAAGCTGCTTGGGATAAATTATTTTCTTTGTAGTTTCTTTGGATTTCAGAACAACTAAGGATAATTAACAGAGAGGTTAGCCGTGTCTTGTTAGACTATAATCCAAATTAAGGAGCATACTACTGAACACTGTCACTTTGGCAGTTTTTCAAGAATGTTATGAACTAATGAAAATATAGCATAGTTCCTGTGGTAATAAAAATAATTAAGGAAGAAAAACACTTGTATTCGAGGAAGGACTCTAAGAGTGGTATTTCTGAGGCTCATTATTGGCAAATTTCTTCATTTAGAGCATGAAAAATTAATGTTGGCATTTCTTGTAAAATTCATGAAACAAGCATTGTTACTTCTAATTAAAAAAGGCCACATACTCTGTGGGTTTGCATTGAAAATGAAGTTCCATGCTGTGAACTTTTGATGATGCTTGACTTAACAGTTCTGACATAAGTTTGTATTCGTACCGTAGATCTATGAGGATTCCATTGTCCTCCAGTCTGTGTTCAAGAGTGCGCGACAGAAGATTGCCAAAGAAGAAGAAAGCGAGGATGAAAGCAATGATGATGAAGATGATGATGATGAAGAGGAGTCAGAGACAGAATGTGAGTCCCCTGCTAAAAGTTGAAAGGGAAGTACATATGGGGGTGGGGAGGGAGGTAGTTTTTTTTTCCCAGTTTCTGCACTGAGACTGGTTTTAAGGTTTAATTTTCCATTGTTGGAAGTAGTTTCTTATAAGGTTTGCTGGTTTGGCTGTTTACATTCCACTTAAATCTTTTGGCTACTCTACTCTGGCTGTACCTCTTAAGTATAGTAAACTATTTTTAAGCTAGAAAGAAATCATAGAGGTGCTTTGTGGGAGCAGATCTTACTGGCCATGAGTGTTTATAAACCCTCTGTTCCTATTTGTACTGTTTGTAAATTAAAGTGCCTGGAAAGGCTTTATTCATGGGTGGTCAACCTTTTGAACGTGATGTAACATATATAAAAATCATCACCTGGTTAAGAACCAGAAGATGTAGCAAACATAGCTCTGTGGGACAAGGACAAAGTAAAACTCTGGTTGTTTTGGAAGCAGGAAATGACACCTGTTCTTCAAGGGGCCCATCTAACCTGCTTTGGGATAGGACAGGGCTGGACTGAAAATTCAGCTGAACATGGTGCAGGAAAAGCTGGAGCATTCAAGAAGTGACCTCTCATCCATTGTTGAAATAAGTTGCAAATGAATATATTATCCCAATTGGTGAAAATCTTTACTTCCAGTTTGAACTTCAATCTGCTGCATGTATGCCATTCCACAGATTTACCTGTGTGTTGAAATTGTTGTAACACTCTGATGGCCAAAATTGAGCCAGGAGTGCCCATATAAAGGGCATCTCCATACTGCCTCTCAGTTGCCCTGACCAGTTCAGGTTTCCTCAGTTAGGAACATAACCTCTGAACCTGAAGTTCCTGCAGACTTGGAAATATGGTAGAGTGGGAAAGGAGGGATTCCTTCATTCTGCTACCTGCGACCCAGTAATTCTACCCATACCCTCCAGCTCCCCAGTCTGTCGGGTTACAGAACCTGTGCTGTTTTGTCCTGAGCTGCTCTTCACGTATGACAAGCAGCTGTGCAAAGTGTGAAACTTCATCAGTTCTTCTGGAAATGAGTGGTTATTCTTGAATTGAGCACTTAACATTTTCATCAGAAAGGTGTCAGCTCAGAATTTGCCAGTAACCTCCACGTGGAGTTTCTGTAGTTTAAAATAACAAAATTTCTCATTCCTACAAAAGATGAGCATTTTCTATGTGCAAGCAAGAAAAAATATTTTTAAATGTGCATCCCCTCATACAAAGTTCCCTGAATGTAATCACAGCACCAAATACTACCTATAGGTACCATCCATTTTCAGAGTGAAAAGAAGATACACATGGTCAATCTAAAGTTTTCCTGCACAGTTTAATACAAAATTTATTGTTACAACTGTTAAGAAGTAGACAAATAAGAGCAAATATTTCTTCTTAATTGTTCCACAGCCCAGATATAGAACAGAGAGAATATCTTTTCAGGCTGCCACCAGGGGTGAATTTCTGTGAATATGGACAGCATTTAAAAGCTGATAGGTGATTTTCAGTAGTTAATTTTGTTGAATTAGTGGGAAGTGGCAACATAGTAAATAAAGACAGATATTACATTCATGTGCACTGTTACACTTTTTGCAGCAAAATCAGTGAAAGTCAAAATCAAGCTAAGTAAGAAGGATGAAAAAAGTCGGGAGAAAGGGAAAGGCAAGAAGAGGCAAAGCCGAGCAAAAGCCAAGCCTGTTGTGAGTGATGATGATAGTGATGAGGATCAAGATGAAAATGTAAGTTTTGTTGACTGAGACTGTGGAAGTGGTTGCAGGGATTGCGACTCTCCCCTCTCCTGCTTGCTTTCAGAATTCTCACCTATTCATGCCTGGAAACATTAAGCGTGTTTTATTCTGTGGTCATCATCTTGAGAGAATGGGGGGTGGTGTTAACTGTGTCAGAGTGTGCTTATGAGATCTGGTCACAGTGCTGAAAGACAAGAAGTCTAACACGTTTGGAGCATATTTGTTGAAGCTGTTCCTACTTTCACCGAGCCTTTAAACTTCATGGTTTGTTTGCTTTTGTCCCCACACTAAAAACACTTAGGGTTGGGKTTTTTTTCTTTTTGTGGATGTTTCTATTAATGCAACGAATGAAAACAGACCTCTTCCCAGTCATTTTGAAAATGCTTGGACAGACAGGAAGAGCTAGTGTTTCCTGGCTGTGCCTTTTCTTCTCTAAAGAAGCCTACAGCAGTTGAATGAAATGTCATGAAAGAGAAATATTAGATAGGATAGTATATTTCTTAAGGCTATCTTGATTTGTCAATTTAATTGTCATTTTTTCTTTCTTTCTTTCTTTTTCCTTCTTTCTTTAGCAAATTCTGTAGAATAGCTGGCAAAGAATTTCTGACTTTTCTTGTGTCTCTTACCTCTAGGACCAGTCGGAAGCAAGCGGAAGTGATGATGAGTGATCCRTAGGGTTTATTTTCTTGGCAGAACTGACCCCCTCCCCTTATCTTCTCCCTTCTCCTATTTTACACCCAGTGAATTCATTTTGTCAAATAGACATTGGGTTGTTTCTGTATTCTCATTCTCTATAAACTAGCTTTAGGATAGTGCCAGACAAACATATGATATCATGGTGTAAAAAAGGAAAAATGTAACATATTGTGACCAAATCGGCCTCAAAGATTTAAAAACAAAACAACAAAAAAAGCTTTTGATGGAAAATGTGGGTTGATAGTATATTTCTATGGGCTGGGTTTAGCTTGGTAATGATTTGATTGTGCCTGGTTTTATTGTTTGATAGGATGTTTTTCAGTGGCATCAGAAAGACAAAAACGATGTCTTTTGTAGCATTGATAGCCAGGAGAAGCCATTAAAAGCCACTGGTTATTTTATTTTTCATCAGGCAGTTTTCCAGGTTTTTATTTGTTCTATATTGTTTTTTTTTTTTTTACACTGTGGTACATATATGCAACTTTGTTTAATAGCTTATAAATGTACAGTAGTTAGCCTTCACCCATCTTGTCCCACATATGTTTTTTCACTTTATGCTTGACGATCTTCAGAAAAATGCTTTTTGAATTGTATCAAATTTATGTCTACTGTAAACTTTGCTTAACTKTTTTCTCCTTGATTAAAAAAAAGTTGGGTTGAAAAATGCTATTGAATATTGCAATCTATATAGTGTAATGGATGGCTTCTTTCATCAGACTGATCTTCTATGTTACCAATGTGGATTATCACCTTTTCCCTAAAGTGTACTTAATCTTTGCTTTCTTTGCACAATGTCTTTGGTTGCAAGTCATAAGCCTGAGGCAAATAAAATTCCAGTAATTTTGAAGAATGTGGTGTTGGTGCTTTCCTAATAAAGAGATAATATAGCTCAATTGATACAGCCTTGTGTTATGAGTTCCATGAAAATCTTTTTCATGATGGGGACAAGAGTGCCTCCTGTAGATGGCTCTGTCGTAGTCTGTCCTGAACAGGAAAAACAAGAACTCATTCAAATTCCAAAGAAGTATTTTCAAAGACAGAATATTTTATTAAAATAAAACCTTGAAATAACAAAATTGCACCTTGAAATAAAAGTGTAATTCAATCTGTAATTGCAATTCAGGTGATTAAGTATTAAAATAAATGTATTTTTTCTTTTTTCTGTGAGAAAATATATATGCTCATGGGCTTCAGTGGGCATGAATGCAATTAGTTATGCAGACAGTCATGTAGGCAGCTGCCCCATCTATAAATCAGTTTATTTTCTTAATTATTATCTTGAGATATCACAAGTGAGATGTGGTACTGTAAACACTTCAACTCCATAATATCTACTGTTAATATTGCTGCTCCCTGTGGAAATCATAATTCTTGCTTTTTGAACATACACTGAGTATACAGTGGGCACAACTAGGACTTGAGTTGTAAATAGAAGATTTCTAAGTTACCTGAACCATTTGTTTTTAGTATGTGCCTGCATCACATCTCTATACTGCTCTCTTGTATACTAACTACTTTGGATTTTTCTACTTCAATTGCAGAGTGATTTGTAAGTTTCTCTGGTACCCATCTGTGTGTCCGCATATTGAAATAATGAACTAGATGTGACTGAATTAGGTAGTTAATCTAACAGATATTTGTTGACAAAGCAAAACTAAAGAGACTGTTGTTTACCCTCTTCTAAGACTCTTGAACTTACTATGCAAGGCTGATGGTGTATCTTCTAAGAACCACATGGATTGGTGCATGAAAAACACTTCTATGACCTTTGCTTAGTTTTAGCAACGTCAAGCACTTTATTTGTTGTGCTAGAGATGTAATAATCTTATATGGCAACAGTACTTCCAGCTGGGAGTAAGAGAATTTTGCTTGCTTGTAAGTTTGCCTTGAATGATGGGAAAAGAGATGGAAATCATCTGCCTTCTGAGACACCTGCTTGTCTTCCACAAGAGAGGTAGCTATGGTAATTTACGTTGCAGGAACTCCAAGTTTTGAAGCACGTTTTATGTGGTAGTTAGTTGGGCTCATGCTTTCCTGCCTTCTGAACTTAAGGGATTCTATGCATTATTTTAACAGAAGGTAACTGATGACTTCCCACGGTTTGGTGGCACTGAAAAATTAAACTTTCCCAGAAATAGTTCTTCCCCAAACACACTTCCTTCTGTGTGCCCTGCCTGAACTGGAGACAGTACCTTTGACAGATATGAGATAGTTTTGTCTGCAGAGACTGTTCTGTCTTTGGTTTCTGTGCTGTCAGCAGTGACTGAGTTCCAGAAGGTGATACATATATTTGATTTTTCCATTGAAAAATGAACTAAGTCTATCAACCCACTTCACATGATAAGAAACAGCTGGTAATAAGCTTCAGTCACTGCTGGTCTAGACTGGAGTTTAGYTGGTGACTTAGATGTAAAAGGCACAATATCTCAATGCCCATCCCCAGAGATCCTGTTGACATTCTAGTGACCCAGTTTGATTTATTTTTCAAGAACTCATCATTTACAGATGGGTGTTCAACTGGAGAATAAAACTGAACTAAACACCATGACATTTCTGTTTAAAATCAAAATAGCTTTATTTTAGTCAGTAACTATAAGCTGTATTAAGAAGCTGGTCTACATGAAGCAGTACATTCTAATTCTTAGCTGCAGTTTTTGTTTCTAATTATTAGTTTTAGATCACTTTAAAATGTCTTCAATTCCCCTTGGAGTTTCAAGAAAAATGCAGTTATTTTATCATTAGATTAAAATCAGTTTTATTACTATTATTATTAAGCCATGTTTATGCCTCCACTAAAGTTGGCCCTTTTATTTTGTCTGGGATTTGAATTCTGTTCCTACCCAGCTTAATTTTTTTCATTACTGTCTCACTCTCATTCTGTGTAAACTTAACTGCATTTTTCAAGATGAACTTTTCCCCAGTAATCTAGTCACATCGGTATCCTGGTTAAATCATTCTCATATATAACATTCCAAATTCTTTATGAAAAAAAGGAGGAAGCAACCTTGTTTTAAGGTTAGTATAAATCTGTGTTAAATATGGAAGCATACTTACCCATTTATAATATTCCCTTCCTAGTACAAAATGAAGACCTGTAAAGCACTTGGAGCACCTTCTGGATGATACATAGTAGAAGTACAATGCTATAATCCATATTAAGGGAAATTAATCAATTTTCTACCTGAATTTCAGCAACTGATTTTTAAAACAATCCTGTCTAATAAAATTGGATGCAGTGCGACTTGGGTGCTGTGGGAGGTAAGCAAAGTGAAAGAAATATGATGAGGTTTGCTTGTTGCATATTCTTATCCTGGGAAGTAGGCAGCATCGTAAGTSAGCCAGATGAATAACATTTTACAGCTTTTGTACATTGTGTATTATATTCTTTCTTCTCCCCTCGCTCACCTTCTGAAAGAAACAAAATGCATAGCCATTTGCTTTAATTAAAACAAATGGCTTCCTTCTTAAATGTATCTCATCCTCAATACAATATATCCTGGATATTTTTTCAGACATTTATAAATTTTCATACTATATGTTTTGCTTTCATTGTCATTCATACTGCATTTAGAATAGAAACATCAGACTTTTCCTCCTCCCCTTCACCCTCTGGCCTTGGAGGTATACTCTTCACTCACACAGCTCCTGAATTCATTGACTGTTGAGGCAGTGAGGCATGACAAGGTGTGTCATGGCAAATACTGCCTCAGTTTGTGTGCATTGTAAATCAAAGACAAAACTAATATAGCAACAAACCACGAAGTGCTATGCAATTAGTAGGCAGTTGGTACATGCTTAATACTGTCAAATACCCAAGAAATGCATTAATAGCTTTATTAATAATGAACAATCTGATGTGACTCATGATTATTGCTTTTGCTTGTTCATTAAAAAAAAAACAACTTAAACAATGGGGTCTGTTGAACACATCATCTAGTCTACAAAGCAGTTCATAACAGGTTAAAAACAGAGAAGTTTTCATAAAGAGATTTTTAAAACTATTTTTTCCTTTCCCTTCTGCTCATCTTCTGAAAAGCTCTGAAATCTCTAAAATTCCTGCACAAATTAATTGCCTCTCAGATCAGTTTTCTGCTTTATATAGAGACCTAAACATGGACTGCAAACTGCAACACAGATGTAAATCGAGTTCTGTAAGTTCACAAGAGGGTCTAGCAGAAGAGGTATGTGTGCGTGTTTTGACCATAAGGAAGAAGAGGAAGTACATTCAAGGGAGACAGAGATGAATAAGGCACAGTTTTGACTTCTTTGTGGTAGAATTGTGCATCATTTTAAAAGAAGTCCCTCATCCCTAATCTTGGTGTTCTAAACGAGAAATAGAAGAGAGGTAAGACATAAGCATAGGTTGTCGACCAAGTTATCAGCATCTGTCTAGTTCTGTTTATTCATACTGGACATCCCATTAAGTGGGTGCAGGACGTTGTACTTTGGGACTGTACAATCATACCTTTTTAATGTTTAAACATCAAGGGCCATTTGTATAGTTGGGGTAGCTTTGTTAATTGAAATGAAAACTGAAAATGCCACGAAGGGTTATTCAGCCTGCTCATTCTCTGTCAGGCAAGCGAGTAAGTTTGTATCTAACAATTATTTAAGCATGGCATGAAACAAGCTAACTGGAAGTTGCACCACCACTCCCCTATCTGCCTTCAACAACCCAGAGCTCGCCCTCTGCCCTGGTGAGAAAAGGTGGTTGTGGTGTGTCTCCGCTTCTTTCATAAGAGGTCATGCTTGCTGTCCAGACACATTAATCCTTGTCTTTTCCTCCTTCTTACCTCTAAGGGTTGTGAATGAGGCAATTTTGATCATACTCTTCGCTGTCGCACAGAAAAATGGTTGTGTTTTGGGGAACATGCTGAATTCCCTACCTTGATCTGGTACTCTTAGGAGATAAAATATTTTTTCTCTGCCTCTGTAAGGAGCTTTTGTGTTAATCCTTATGGGATTATTACTTATCCCTTTTTTACATGACCACAACAGACATGGTAAGAACAGAGTTCTGCTCCAGGTAGGGGATGACGCTTGTGTTTTCATCCTGCTTTTGCCAACTTTGCTGTGAAAGATTGAATCACAAGTAATGCTCTCACATGGAGGTCACTCCCAAAGTGACCAAAGAACTTGTATTTGGAAATGATATACGAGAGAAGGACCATTTCCATGACAACTTCCAGACCTGGGAAGCTTTCTCAGCATGTGTTTGACAGACAGCGTCATAGTTTTATGCATAATCCATTGCTGTAGTGATATACTCTTATACTGCTTCATTTCATTTACYGCTTTTGATGGGGTTGACTCTCTTAAGCTGTATTTTACATATTCCACCATCTGAGAATTCAACAGTTGTATGGGCTGTTCTCCCACCAAGAGATGGAGATAAAAATAAATGGTGACAGAGGAGACCCTAATATGATGCTAGTGCACTACAACTATCTGAATGCCAAATGTCATTTTCTTTCTCTGAAAGAGCGATAGCTTCAGGTGAAACTTATTTGCTATCCACTGGTATTATTTGTATTATAGGATGCTGTTTAATCCATTTTACTGTAGTAGTATTTATTATGTATGTTCTCCCTTTGGGGATTTAGGCATTGTTGCTCTTCTCTCCATTGCTTCCCATTGAAATCAATTTTATATGCACTTAGACACCTGATGGACTTGAAGAGTTACTGCTGAACATTGTGCGGCATTACTGCCCATCTCCTTCGTCCTTTTAACATGAAATGAGTGAGAGGAGGAGGGAGGAAAAGGGCATTCTCTGACCATTCACTCAGGGCTTCTCATTTTCTGAGACCAGGACAACTTGTAGCTATTAGTGTTGTTGTCTGCTGTCCCCAGGGACACTTCACTGCTACTAAAATTCTTGAAGTATCTTTGAGCAGTTGTTAAGGTCAAGGAACAATGCAGTGAAGTTGAGCATATCTGACATTCTGCAGATACACAAAGGATTGTGAGTGCTCCTGGCAGAGCACTTAAGCACTCAGATGTAGTAATTAAAGTGGGTATTTAAAACTTCACAGTTCCTTAAAACTGTAGGTAGAGGACAATCTTACCAAATAAGAGCATTTTACTTCTGTTTTGGAAGCTTTGGTTAGACTAATTTCCCTTGCTTTACTACTGGCTGTTAACTTTTAATGTCATTACTTCACCTCCTCCTTCTCTCTCACTGCCTCAGTGTGAAAAGCTATGTCCCAGGACTGCTACCAGATGAGAAAGGGCTGAAGTAGGAGGGATGAGCTAGTGGGTATTGCTGCAAATAGAAAGTCAGGAAGGTTTAAATCCTGGTCGTCCTGAGTGTTTATAGGCAAGTCATTCACCCTGCATCCTGAATCCGACAAATTTTTCCCTGCTTCTTGGGACACTGGAAGATACAGAAACACTGTGTTAACAGGATCCATACCAGGACCTCGGTAGATTAGAGAGGTGGCTTCCCTGAAATGGTCAGGTTAAAAAGAAAGCTTGTCATCTATATGGCAAGATGATTATTTCTGCTTAGAGGGTAAGCTTACTGAAAAGGCTGTTGCTATCTCTTTCTTCTCTGTCACTCAGACTCGCTCGCTTGTAAGCCTCTTACTCATTCCCAGAATAGAATTGCCAGGTTTGGCTCATTTGAGACCCAATCACCAAGCTATGAGTTAAAGAGAGAAGCTTTAGTTTATTCTTTCATAAGCGCTCATTTCAAGTGACACTTTTTTTCTCAGTAGGCGACATGCAGTTATTCTGTTAATCTGACTGCATCCAGGGCAGGCACTGTCTGCCTTTCCAGCTGTATTAATGAAGGGTCCAATTGCAAGTTARCCCTTGGGAGACATTGTTCCCAGAGTCCTTGGAGCTAGTAACTGGCTATTTGGTCCAAAACAGCTCTTCGAGATGAATATATTTCCCTGCACTGTATGCAGGGATTAAAAAAAGAAGTGAACGTTCAGGAGGCCCAGCTGTGCCGGTGGTCAGCCCCTTCCTTCTCTCGGAGCGCAGGTGAGCGCTGCTGTCTCAGCCCTGGCCTGCGAAGGCCCTGCTGAATTCAGCAATAGTCTGAGTACTGCTCGCTTCCTCAAGACTGGTTGCTTTTAATAGCTTAACATTAAATTTCTGGCCTTGGGGAACAATCCTGTCACCTGTCTGCTAACAGGCAGTTAGGGCTAGCTTTCTCATGGTTTTCTAACAATTCTTGGCATTCTTCCCAGGGACATCTCCGTCTCTGTTCTACTTTCTACATGCTTGCTGTTGCAGCCTCCTTTTGAATTAATTCTACTGGATCATACGGAGTAACACAAGTAGGTAAACTGACTCACGGACACTATTCCTACACAGTAATAAAGGCATATCCTCCATCATCTACACTAAATAACAGTGTATCGTTTACCTCCAGCCACCTCACCTGCTTGCGGGTCCCTCAGATGGTCTCCCTGGAGCTCATCCAGCCTTTGAAATCATTGAGCAAAAAATGACCTCTAGTTATTTTTAAATTAAATGAACTTGTACAAGGAAATTTTTTTAATTTCCTCCAGAATTACTTCTGTCCAGGCATAGGACAAACCAATACAGTGCCAGACAGTGATAGCTTAGTGAAAATATCAGCGTTTTAAAATCCCAAATCTACTGACTGTGTGGTACGGAAATGTGAGCTATATTTCATTTCAAAAGAGAGGTTCCTCCTATGAGACAAGCTTAAACTTTGCTGCTCAAAAATAGAGCAGTCTCCCTGAGAACATGCCAGGCAACTCTTGTCTCCAACACACCATGTACCCCTAACCTCATGTTGTCCTTTTCAGCTAACAGACCTCGCCCCAGTCTTACCGCATGCTTTGGTAATAAGTGTTACAACCTATCAGATGACTGCCCAGTTTGAGTAAAGCCTACTTTATTTTTTTATTTTTTAGGCTGAATCTAGCACAGAATAAATTATCAGGTCTTCAATGAGCATAGAATTTGAGAGTACACCATATGATGTCACTATTTGACTTGACTAGAACATTTAGTCCTGAAAAATATTGGAAAGRTAAATGTAAAATTTCAGTGTGCATTTTTTAACCTCAGTAATGCAGAGAGCTACAGATGAAAAACATACTTTTATGAGGGCTGCATTGCTGCAGATGTAAACATTTTCAGGAAGGTCACACATGCATTATCTTTTGCATATACACCGGTGGGGTCTATTTTTCTTTTAAGTTTTGCCAGAAAATACCCTCTCTCTCATGTAAATGTATTAGCTGCCTTCTGACAGCCTTACTTACACTCAGCAGTCAGTGTTAAGGTTTACAATGGAATGAATTTTGTCAAAAGCAATACTCCAYCAATTGGGTATTAAATGATTAAATGATCTTGCTGAAGACTAGATTTTTCCTTTAAGGCTTTAGAAAGCAAGGTCAATTTGACTTTCCTAAGGGTAAATCCTGGGGGGCCTTTAAACTAAATTGAATCTCAGTAAGCCAGGAAGGACTGGGGAGTTTAAAAAATACCTACTTTCATAACTGAGAAGGTGGTTTTTAAGATCTGTGCTGAAGCATCTCCTACTCTGTAACACAGAAATGCATTTCAGGCTGATGACAGGTTTTGCAGACATCCCTTCAGTGAGCTCTGAAGAGCCTTGTCAGTGCCTAGATTGGCTGAAGGAAACCTCCCGCCACGTGTTCTCCCCCTTCCAGGCAGGAGCGTCTTCATCACAGCAGGGCAGGGCAGGGAGGACGGACCACGGAAATCTGCCTTCTCAGGCAGCCTATGCCTGGGGGACTCCAGGCTGGGAGGCTGGCAGGTAAAATTAATGTCAGATGAAAACCCTGATCCTATTTATTTGTATTAGTTAAAAAGCAGTGACAAAATATTTATTGTAGGATATGCAAAGACGACTTCTAGTCTTCTGCTCGTGTGTGATCAGGTACTTAGGAAAATATGTCCAAATCTGAATAGGAGAAACCATTGCTAAATGCTAAAGGAATATCTTGTTCTTTACGCCCTTCAACTACTGGTCTTTTTAGATGCTCCAGGGGTCTCAGTCCCTGCTGGGTTTGCACTGAGGATACCTGTACAGTAGGAACTGGAGTTATGCTGTCAATCATCTCTCATGTAAGCCATCAAGCATAAACTTAAGCTCAACTTTTACCCCTGACAACTCGAACTGGAATTGAGCTGCTAGGTGTTTCAGAGCTTAATACTGTTCTTCTGAGCTATGCAGTACCTGGTTCTTATTTTTACTAAACAATGTTTTCTTCTAATTCACAGCTGCATGGCTGATCCTACTTTCATGTCAATAGTGAAGTAGCATGAGCAGAGTCTAGGTTTCAACATCACAATAGGAAATATTTTGGCAATACCAGCACTGATACAATCTAACTAACTGCAAGCATACAGTGAATGGAGAACAGACTGCTTTTTTTTAATGCTTAAAAGAAAAGGAAGAAAGGTTACTGAGATTTCCTCTGAAATTCACATTCTTCTCCCATAAAGTCCACAGTGATAGGCTTCCATTATAAAGAATAAATAGTATATCATATGGAAGGTATCCCTGAACCCCTCTGTGTTTGTATCTCTGAATCACTTACTCCAAATTTTCTATTAAGCTTCTGAATCTACAGATGCAGATTCACAGTGGTCATGGAAAAACAACCCAATAACTGAATAACAACTGAATCTAGATGTAGAAAAAGCTAACTGGAAAAAAATCTTCTATTAGGTATGACATTCTGTACATTTTTTTTTATTCTGTCTTGGTTTTGGACTTACATACAACAGCTTTAGAAGGCAACTGTCTCTATTCAGGATTTAAGTTTGGTTTGGGCCTCTTGATAGCACTAGTTCTTCAGCTGAGTTTTATTGGATCCAAAAACACCTGTCCTAGGTGTCTCAAGATTTGAAAATGAAGACATCAGTGGTGTAGGAGAAACCTGCAAGGGAAGGAAAGGGAAGACTTTTTTTTTTTTTTTTTTTGGGGGGGGGGGGAGTCCATTTGAGAAAGGTCTTAGAATTTTTACTCAAAAACATGAAGATCATACAGAAAACAAGTTTTTCCATAAATGGAAATGGCACTATTTATTTGCCTATATGAACCCCATTATTGAATCATCCTGCTCCACCCTGGATACCAGATTTATATCATTTCCTTGCCCTTGTTTATGTTTTTGCTCAATGCCACTTGATTTGATTTCCTTTCTCAGGCTCCCATGCACTTTTACAGACCTCGAAGTCTTGACTAATGCTATTCATTGATCTGCTTTTCTCCCTAAGCATTAGAAGGCAGTTGTAACAAGGTACTGGTTCAATATGTCAGATTCTCCTAAGTGACCAGAAATCCTTTGCTGCTCCACAGCCTCAAGAGTCCAGGTATTCTGACACTGAGGCCAAGCAGACAGACAGTTGCATTTCTCACTGAAAAGAAAGATAAAGCTGTGGAGTTGCCTTATTCCATGATATACACACTGGGAAAAAAAACAACAGGAAGACAACAACAACAAAAAAAMCCAACAGAATTATAGCAAAACTGCCAGAAATATAAAGGGAATGAACAAGACGAAAGGAAAACTGAAACAGGTGACATCACTGGGTGCTAGAAAAGACCCTTACCTCTTGGTTTAGAAACACTTCTTTAAAAGTTCAAAAAATTTGTTAAAAAACTTGTTTGCTCACTTGCCAGCTTGCACATTTTGCTTATGTTTCATCCTTTTCCATTGTATTCTATTTCTTCTCTAGACTTTCACAGTCCAAGGAACAGGAAGCATTTATCCCAGAATTTTTTTCCAGGGCTTAGCACTGATGTATCTCAAGCCTGATGAGATCTTTGGATGATACCAAAATGCAAATATTAGAAAAAAGTGTATTCAAACAAACAAAAAATACCTTCTCAAGCTTTCTTGGATACTAGGCTTTCTTGGGTATAGGTGGGAGATATTGCTGTAATACTTTCTTAAGCAGTCCAGCAATGTCTTGGTTTTATGGCAGAGGTGATCCTGATTTTAAACACATGAACAGTGAAGACTTGGAGGGTTGTCCCTGGCTACCCAGGCTCACGGGAAACCCCAGCCATTAGTGAAAGACTGCCTGGTGTTTTACCTCTGGTCAACGTCGTGGAAGGGAGAAATCACCTCTACAGCACCCACCTGGCATTTGAGATCGTCCCTGTCCACACCTTCAAGGCTTTTTCACTACTAAAAGTGCCTTGCTGGCATAAAACCTTTCATAGCTTCTCTCTCAGTCACAGCAGCATTCTGGTCTGTTTAGGATAATTATAATTAAAAGCCTAAAGTGCAGGAAAACAACTGAGTTTAATTTATTAAACTGAACTGCTGACACTAGAGGGAATAATCTGAATTTCTGAAGAGCTCTACCCCACAGACTCTTGCACTGAATAGTCAACGTCAGTAAATTATCCTGATGGAGCACTGAAGTGAGATGCAATCATGCATCCTCTGAACAAGCGCACACTGCCTGGTCACACTTTGAGGTATTACAGTGTCCTCACAGCTGACTGAGAATAGCCCTCTTGAAACAAACACTTTTGTGGGTGGCAGRTCTGTATAAAACCAGGCTGATTGCTGGGATCCAGAATTTTGCATCTCTGTAAGCAGATGGACTGTGCAATCACAGTTTGCTGTTCAACTAATGCCTTTCTGCAGAAACAGGTAAGCAAATGTGGGTTTTCTTTAAAGGACAATTTTTAAAAAGTGCATCCTTGTTTTCGTTAGGCAGGGTCTGTTTCTACGGAAATAAACCTTGGGGGAGATAAAAAGCCAAAAASATTAAAAACCTAATCAGTGGGGTTGTGCACAAGTTCTCAGGGCCAGTGTCTGACTAACAACCACATTTAGGGCCTCTTATTTGTGAAGTACTCAACTTGCGTCAGTCTTGGGCTGTTCCTGGTTACTCTTTCTCCTCTGCTGCTTGTCCGCAGGAGAGGGGTTTCTTCCTTGCTGCAGCAACAGCAGTCATACTGCAAAGGCCAGCCTGCGAAAGCATATTTAATTCTGGACCAAGATAATAAAGCTGAAATGACTGTAACATCTCACCAGAGCACACTTTTTCTTCTTAAGTCATAGGGTACAGAATATAAACCTCAGCTACATTTCAAAGAAACTCATAGTTTCACTGACTTCAATCCAAAGAAATAAAATGTTATTTCTTTCCTCATTTCCAGGACAACATAACTTAAGCCAAACTATTCCTTCCACTCTAGAATTGCACTTTTCAAATGATGAATCTGTTGGTGATCAAGAACTATCACAGCAAAGTTGACCAGATCATCACAGATCATCATAAGAAGATCATCATAAACTAAACAATTTTTGAATTCTTTAATGGTGCAGGAGCTTTACAAGAAGTGCCAGCCGAGAAAGGGGAAGGTACCTTTTCCTGCTTGTTGCTCTACAAAATGCAAGAAGGTAAAATCCCTGAGGCTGTCCTTGCCCCGGGCCACCAGCCTGCAAGTGGGCATGGGTCACCGCAGCCCCGGCGTCTCACCCTGYGTGACTCGGCACAGTCTGTCAAGTCCTGTGGCTGGATCCTGCTGCTTCAGGAAAGCCTCACTTTGCCCGTGTCTTAATTAGTTGGCACAACAAAGTCACCAGCATTCAGGTCTTGGAAGAACCTGCTGAGGCTGAAAGGAGCTCCTCCTGCCTCAGTGACCTCAAGTCTGGAAAGGAGTAGATGTGCTGTTTTCTTTTACTTTCCTGCCTACAAGAAGTCACTGAAATTAAGTGCTTTTTTGCGACAGTGTTTTTTTCCCTTTAGTGACAACAAAAGCCCTCCTGGGGGGTCCATAGTTTTGGGTTTGGTTTTTTTTTCTTGTATAAATTTGGCTTTTTTGAATGTCTATGTTGACAGCTGTAGATATAAACTCATTAAGAAATGCAATTAAGTCCACACCCACCAGCTTTGTTAGGAGCCACAGTAGCCCTGAATTTTTATGGTGTGTTTTTGCCAAAGTTTGGCCAGAGGGTTTGGTTTTCTTTCTATTAAGAGTTCAGCTGAGTTATTTAACCAGTCACTATAAGCCTGATATTCTTTTTTTCCTCTTTTTTTTTTCTTTATTCCTTCTTTCAGCCTATCTTCTCTTCTGCTCTGACCTCTTCTCCTGATTTCCCATGAAGTGGCTTTGGGAATTAACTCATTTAGCTTGGCATCTTTGGTCACCGTCACAGCATGGGGCCAAGCAGGCTTAGTGCTAAGGAGTCCTTTGAGCGTATGCTAGGCGTTGTCACCAGACTGCGACCCATTGAAAAGCGTTGTTGCATACAGGCCTCTTGTTGGTCCTGCAAGGGGGAATTATACCTCTAATGAAGCAAATTCTAAGACACTCTTGCTTTTGCCATATCTCTGTGTTTAGGCATTTTCATTTGTAGCACAGATCTTGCAATTTTTTTTTTTTTGCTGTCTAGAGGAATTGGCAGTGCCTGAAAGAGTGCTTTTTAKCAGTTAAAGAATGAAACAGCAGGAGTTTCCAGGCCATACTTCCTTCCTGGCACTTCACCCAGATTTCCTTACCTATTCAATACTGTTTAATAAACAATTACATTCCCACTAGAGTTTTGTATAATGATTCAGTAACTTACTGCATCCTGCTGAATTTCAGACTTCATCCATTTTGTATCTGGTAAGACTTTCTCTAAGGAAATGGCAGCTTTTTTCCCSTGATGAAGGCAGGCGAGCTGGAGGAAAGATAACCCTTTCAAGAAATTTCATCCTTAAATTAAATAGTGTTTTCTGTCAATTGAAATAAGTGAAACTAAGGTTTAGCCCCGATGAATGTCAGGCTGATCAGGTTGCTTGTGCTTTGCATGCACTTCCTGAGGATGGTTATGCACCGTTCCTGATTGTTTCTGCAGCTCCTGATGTTGACTTCTGGACTTGGATGCCATTTCTGTTGTGCACTGGAAAGCACTGACCAAATCTTCTGTTTTCCACATATCTCCTGGCTGTTCCAAAAGTTCTCCTCAAATTTCCTGACTCATTTATTAAAACAATCATTTCCTCTTCTTYATTTCTTTCAGGACCATCTGTCCTAGAGTCCTGCCCAGACACATGCCTTAATTCTTTTGACTACCCTGTATCTGTAACACATTTATATATATCACATCCGTCTGCTCATCTAGTTCACAAACAGCCAGATTCCATATAAAATCTGAGTTTACAGTGGGATGTCTTCTCAGGACAACCATACACCACCTCTATGGCAATTACAGTCCAAGAGTTGTTGTATGCCAAGCAGATAGCAAAGATGGTCAAAACTGTAGTTACAGTAAGTGTTACAATACTGGCATGAAGGACTGAATTTTGAGGAAAATGGGTGACTGACTGGCTCGATAGCTGAGGACAGCCTGGCTGATGGTTGGTACAGCTACCCTAGGCAGCTAGCAAAGGCAGCTGTTGGTGCACCAGCATGCAAGGAGCAGGACAGGAGCTTGTGTTCAAAGCATGCAGGTGCTCAGCAGGGTGGTGACGCACCATGGGGCAAGGTTCCAGCACCTGCTGGAGCAAMTCCTCCCTTGGCATATCCGAGGTCTCGACCCAGACCTAGCTTCCGAGACAGGGTGCAGCTCTGCAGGTCTGCCTCCACGGAGCAGGATCAGGGGCCCAGCAGTGGACAGGGGCTGGGAACTGTGTCCAGCAAAGCCTCTGAGCCAGCTGCACCCAAGCCCCGCAGGAGCATGGGTGGGGAAGCGGTGAGTGATGGTGGTGGGAGCCTCCCTGCTGTGGTGGACAGAGGTCCCCATCTGCTGACCTGACCTGTTGTCTAAGGAAGTTTGCTGCTTGCTGGGGCTCAGATYGGGGATGTTGCAGAAAGACTATTGAGGCTTGTCTGGCCCTTGGATTATTACCCTGGCTGCTCTTTCATGTGGATGCCAACAATATGGTCAGGGAGACCTGGAGCATACCAAGCATGACTACGTGGCTCTGGAGGTGATGGTCAAGGGCATGGGGGCCCAAGTAGTATCTCCTTGATCCTGCTGGAATCCTACTTGAGGAAGAGTGGACAGGTTCTGCGTGTCAACAACTGGTTGAACAGCTGGGGTCAACAACAGGAATTTGATTTCTATGACCATGGAACACTCTCTGAGGATCAAGGACTGTTTGGGAGAGATGGGATCCACTTGGCCAAGTGGGGGTGCCTTCACCAACAGGCTGAGGAGAGCTTTAAACTTGAGGCAACCCTGGAGGGAGACAACGACCACAGCCAAGTGAGGAAGTGGTGGCCCAGATGGGCAAGCGAAGGGCACAGGGTGATGTGAACAGGAGAGGCCTCTTAATCAACATAACAGAGCTGAACTGGCTCCACTTCATAAGTATGCACACAAACAAGACAGCATGGGAATAGCTCTAATGCCTTTTCCAGGAAACTGGCACAACTGGGCACTGCTCTGAAGTGCCTGTACGCTAAGGATGAAGCATGGGGAACAAACAGGAGGAATTAGAGGTCTGTGTGCAGTTATAGGGCTACAGTCTCACTGGGATCATGGAGATGTGGTGGAGCAGTTCACATGACTGGAGTGCTGTCATGGATGGCTACAGGCTCCTTAGGAAGGACAGTCTGGGAAGGCAGGGAGGGGGTTGTCCTTCATTTGAGAGCAAAGGGAAAGAGTGGAGCCCTGCGTGGGCGTGGGTGATGAGCTGACTGTGAGCTGATGGGTCAGGATTAGCAGGCAGACCAGCATGGGCAACTTTGTGGTGGGTGTCAAATATGGACTGTTTGCTCAGGAAGAAGTGGCAGATGAGACTTTCTTCAGACAACTGGAAGAAACCTCACATTCATAGGCCCTGCTTTGCATGGGTAACTTGAACCACCCCAGTGTCTCCTGGAGGGACAGCACACCAGGGCACACGCAATCTAAGAGGTTTCTGGAGTATACTGATAACAACTTCCTAACACAGCTGATGAAGGAGCTGACAAGGGCAGGTGCTTTCTTAGACTACATACRTTCAAACAAGTAAGAACTGGTCAGGGATGTGATGGTCAGGGTAGCCTTGCTACAGTGATCATAAGATGGTGGAGTTCAGGATTGCCTCCTCCAACCTCAAGAATGGTGCATCCTGTTGAGCAGGAAATCAAGCAATGGTGGCAGAAGGCCTGCATGGATGAACAAGAAGCTTGAGATAAAACTCAAGCGTAAAAATGAACCACACAAGAAGTGGAAGACTTATCTTTGGTGGAGGAGGATCAGATTAGGGAATATTTAAAGAAACTGGATATACACAAGTCCATGACCCCTGATGGGATACATCCATGAGGCTGAGGGAGCTGACCAGTGTCATTGTAAAGCCACTCTCAGTTATCCTTGAAAGATCATGGCAATAGGGAAAGGTGCCTAAGGAGTGGAAGAAAGTAAACATAGCTCCTATCTTCAAGAAGGACAAGAAGGACAAGAAGGAGGATCCAGAGAGCTACAGGCCAGCCAGCATCACCTCAAACCCTGGAAAGGTGATGAAGCAACTAATCCTTGAAACCATTTCCAAACATATGAAGTAGTTAACATGGATTTATGAAGGGGATATCATGCATGACCAAGCTGATTGATAGCCTTCTACAGTGCAAAGAATGATGTGGTGGAATGAGAGGAGAACAGTGGTGGTGTTTATCTCAACTTTAACATGACTTTTGGCACTGGATCCCATAACATCCTCATAGAGAAACTGATGAGGTATGAGCTAGACAAGTGGACAGTGAGATAGATGGGAAATTGGCTGAACTGCTGGGCTCAGGGGGTTGTGATCAGCAGCACAAAGTCTGGATGGAGGCCAGTCACCAGCACTGTGACCCAGGGGGCAATACACGGTCCAGTACTGTTTAACCTCTTCATTAATGACCTGGATGATGGGATCCAGTGCATTCTTAGCAAGTTTGAAGGTTATACAAAACTGGGAGGAGTGCTTGGTGGACCAGACAGTTGTGTTGCCATTCAGAGGGACCTTGACAGGCTGGAGAAACGGGCAGAGAGGATCCTCACAAAGTTCAGCAGAAGGAAATGCCAAGTCCTGCATCTGGGGAGGAATTACCCCATGCACCAGGACAGACTGGGGGCTGACCTACTGGGAAGCAACTTTACAGAGAAGGACCTGGGGGTCCTGGTGGACACCAAATTGGACATCAGCCAGCAATGTGCCCTCATGGCAAAAAAAGGCCAACATTGTTCTGGGCCACATCAGGCAGAGCATTTCAGGTCAAGGGAGGTGATCCTTCCCCTCTACTCAGCACTGGAGAAGTCCAGTCTGGGGTGCTGGGTCCAGTTCTGGGCACGCCAGTACAAAGGACATTTGGACATACTGCAGTGAGTCCAGCAAAAGGCCAGGAGGATGATGAAGGGCCTGGAGCATTTGATATTCACAGGAGAGGCTGACAGAGCTGGGACTATTTAGCTCAGAGAAGAGAAGGCTCCGGGGGGAATTTATCAATGTGTATAAATATCTAATGTGGGGAGGGAGAGTAAAACAGATGGAGCCAGATTTTTCTCAGTGATGCTCAGAGGTAGGACAAGAGTTGATACGTATGCACGAACTGAAACACAGGAAATCCCATTTAAACCTTATAAACTTTTTTAAGGTGAGGGTGGATGAACACTGGAACAGGTTTCCCAGAAAGCTTGTGGAGGCTCCATCCCTGGAGATACTCAGACACTGACTGGACACACCCCTGGGCCACCTGCTCTGGTTGACTATGCTTTCAGTAGAAGGGAYGGACCAGATGATCTCCTGAGGTGCCTTCYAACCTCAGAGATTCCGTGGTTTTGTAATCTGTGTTCTGAGAGTTAACCTAAATGTTGGAAAGGGCAAAAACTTTTGTGGAAGATGGAGATGAAGAGGAAATGGAGTGAACTAGAATTATGAGGCCTCAAGTGAAGATATAGGAGCTGGGGTGTAAACAGGATGGAGAGCAGAGAAATCTGGTTCCTGAAACTTCTTGAAGGTAGTAGCTTGCAAACTTTCATCGTTGTGATCCCACATCTGGTTGTGACCTTCAGTGTCCCTGGGACTGTGACCAACAACAGGAATATAGAAACTGAATACCTGTTGGACTCACGACCTTCTCCTGTAGATGCCCTGATGTTTGTACGGGACTGTGTCACTGAGGTTGGAACAGTTGATTTGGGGGCTGGTTTGCAAGAACACTATAAACCCCAAACTTCATGGAAAGGAGTTTCCTGAATCAGGGAGTCAGCTGCTCTTCCAGTGTAGGCACATATAATACATACAATAGGAAAGAAAGGCTGGGAAAGAAAAGCTTAGAACARTGGCCAGAGAAAAAGTAGGTTTCTGATGTATATAATAGATTCAAGAACTGTTTACTTAGCAAGTATTTTGATGCCTGTCTGTTGGGTAATTTATACACTAGTGGTGACAGCTGCTTACTGTGGCAGATAAAAGTGCAGCATTTCCGCCGTCTTTGTGTTTCTGTCTTATCCCAGGGTTGACTCTCCCTTAGCATTTCTGGAGGAGTAAATATGTTGATTGGGAAAAGATGATTTTCTTTAAAATATTT
Organism: Apteryx rowi; assembly: GCF_003343035.1. Lineage (NCBI taxonomy): Eukaryota > Metazoa > Chordata > Aves > Apterygiformes > Apterygidae > Apteryx > Apteryx rowi. The sequence continues at coordinate 1,112,424 of NW_020447897.1, forward strand.
GACATTGGAATTTTACCTAGACATCAAGAGGAGAATATGAAGATAAAGGAGGTTCAGCTTTGTCAGCGTCAGCATCTTCAAACACCCACCGCTACAAGCGCACCTGCTTTATTTTTAGAGAGRAACTGTAATGCAGCTGACTGCTACAAAGTGATATCTCTTTTATAAAGCGCGGACTGTTTTCAGGGGTTAGAGGTGCTTTTTTACTTAAGAACTGGACAAAGATTCCTTATCTTTGGCTGCCTCCTCTTTTTCTTTCATCATTGTCCCTGCTTAACAAAGAAAGGCCAAAACATGAGTAAAAACTACAGAACTAGACAGACACTACCAGATCGACTAGGACCCTGCTCCTGTCTCTGATGGAGGCRTATATTAAGTGTATTAGAAGACTGTGCAAGAAAGGGTCTCACTAACTAATCAGCCCAAAGGGGAAGCCTTTTATAATTTTTGTCATTCTCATGSTGCTGGCACAATTATTTTTTGATTAATAATTGTTTTTTCACCTGTCTGCTGTAGCAGGATGCCATGTTGTCAGTACCAGTTATTAAATCCTTCCATAGTCCTCCTTAAATTATTGGCTTTGCTTTTAATTTGTGGCAACAGGTTCCACATGGACTTGTTATCTGTATGAAATCCTTCCCTGGTATTGATCTGAAAGGCTTTGCTTTTCAGCTMGACTCTGTTCTAGCATTATAAAGGCCAAATAAACAGGGAGCTTTCCCTAGACTTGTCATTAATATTTTACCTCTGTGTGGATTCCTCTTATATGTCATGGGTGAAATCCTGCCTAGGGAGTATTTTAAGCATTGACTTCAATGGGCCAAGCAAACACACACGCGCGCACCCTTTTCCCCAGAGTCCTGAGCTACTTACTGACTTGCAGCTTGGAAGGAAATTTTGCTAATCATACCATCTCTCTGTCAGTCCTTTTAATCTTGTATTAATGTTATACCTATCTTGAGCTACAAGCTCAAAAATCAAGTATGAGCAAAATCAACTACGGTTTTTATAGAAAGTACTGTCACTGTGCTCAACAGTATTATTTGCTCTGAACAGAAAAGGCTCAAAGCATATCTGAGTGAAAAAAGCCCCAAATGGTAGACTCTCAGGTGATGTATACTAGCAAGTATCTGAAAAGACTAGTATTTTCACATACAACCTCTGATTTTGAAKGGATTGTTGCGGTTTTCGCTTAATATGCAKACAGCCAGATATCTAAGGTAATTTRGGCATTTAACAACAYGGAGAGGTACTCTGTGCTTCTTTTTCTTCATAAAAAAGATTATTTTTAAAAGCTTAGTCTGTGCAAGAGCCCAACTAGGTTGGATGCTTTTAAAAAAATCCCAGTTGGTCTGTGACTTGGCTGCAGATGCCCAAGTACTTGTGACCTTTCTGGCTTCCCAGTGAGCAACACTGAAGGCTAAAATGATGATTGCAGCATACCGCAGAAAACCGTGCTGTAGTTTTTCCAGGTCAGGCCACTGAGACCAGAGAAACCCCCAAATCAGCAGCCTTTTCCTCAACATGGTTTCTAAAGAGGTGTTCTCAGGAGTCGTTTTTCTTGGCATGATGTTACCTTTGTGAAGGTGGTGGAAACACATTCCTTGTTTGTACTGAACTCCCTGATTTTCGGCACTCATCTTTCCCTCGCTCAGGTTTTCATGAYGAAGGGCACCTGCCACTCTGAAAGAAAAACATTAACTTGATGTATTTCATCTCCATAGGTGTTTTGGGTCCAATTTATAAACTAGGTTAATTCAGATTCTGGAGGATGTATTTATCTTTGTGACACATCCAAGCAACCTAAGTGGGACAGACAAGCCAGTATACTTCTCTGTTTCTTTCCCCCTAATCCTGAGGTGACAGTATAGCCATTACATGCTTATCTACTACTATTTATTCAGCAATAACAATGTACTTGGTCTTAACAGAACGCCAATAAAACACTGTTTCTGCTGTGACCAGCTTACAGTCTTCAAAACAGACATAGATAAAATTCACAGGATCACTTAGGGAAGACTTTGGTGGATTTTTCTGTGCWAGAAAAAGCATTTGGCAGACAGGGGATAGCATCCATGAAAGAAGCAAATTTCAGTAAACATCCAAGGGCCTGACTTTGCTATACAGCATAGAAAGGAACTGTTTTTATGATCGAGGGTGATTTAATGAGGAGTCACTGGGCTCCTCGGGCGACAGCCTAAGGAAACGGGGTGCTACCGGGAAGGACCTCGTCCGCGTGGGCTGCATGAGGACCTCCCGTCCCATCCTGTCCGCCCTGAGGGACGCTGCAGGTGCTCTGCCGACGGGACCTGAATGATGCGGGGCAGGATCATGCTGTCCTGGGATTGGGAAGTTTTGCTTTGTAGCTGGGACTTTAGGGGAGTATTGTACGGCTGTCATCGTAAGCGTGAGAAGGAGAGAGAAGAGCAGTAAAATAATGAACAAACAGGCAGTGCAGAGCATTTATGCAGGGTCCTGATAAGGAGAATTAGATTAATTTCTGGCTGTAATATTTTCATGCAAGGAGTAACTACTCCTTGCATGAAAAGGCCTGAATAAAACAAAAGGAAGGTCTTTGTCAACTGTGCAATTTTATTTCTAACTTCTTCTGGACTAAGAAGTTAGTTTCTAAGTCTTCTGGGCTAGTTTCTTTCTTGGTAATTTATCTGATACAGTCTGCCCAAGTCACAGTCATCTTAGATCCCTGTTGGCATCTTTTGTTTCATTGATTGTCAAGGGCACAAAAATGTATTTAGTGTTTTGGGGTTTTTTTAGGGSTAATGTCTATCCAAAGGGTTTTCATCCTGTGCAGTGTAATGCAGCTCTTTTTCCTTGCCTGCTTTTAATAGATCTTAAGCCCAGAAGGCACCGTCAGGTCACTTCCAGTGAATTCCTATTTGATGCACACCATATGATTTTTCCCAGCCAATCTGCACTGCATCTTGCAATTTGTGTCAAATGAGAGCATTGCCTTCAGGAAGAAAAATCCATTCTTGATCAGGAAAATGCAAGAAATGGAGGCTCCATCATTTTTTGCACAGCTTTGCTTTTGCCTTCATAAACCCAGCAAAAAGAAATCCTATGTCAATAAGCTTAGGCATTTGTTTTTGCTTAAAACTTAAAAGCGATACTGTTCTCATGCACATACATGTGATCTGAAAGCATCAGGGTGAATTAATTCTAGGGGTGTAGCTCTGCTGGACCCAGCTGAGTAATACTGGCGACATAATACCCTCACAGACACACATTGCTCCATTTCCCGTCAGAACAAGGTATACCAAACACTTTAATTCACAGCAACCCAGTTTAAACTCGGGACAGCTGTGTACGAGTCCTTACCAGCGGCCCAGTCAACCATATAATATAGTCAGTCCTAACGCAGTCCATTTGTGCAGCACTATCATGTTGATCAAAGGCGCCATCCGAGTCAGCAATACCCAGTGCCAACACGCGGTGATACTACCGCCTTTAGGAGATCGGTCTGCCTGGCTCGCTGTGGCAGCCCTCCCGGCGGAGCCGCACGAAACTAAGTCTTCCCCTTCTGATGCTTGGAGGGGAAGAAGGGAAAAGGGGGACCGCGCTAACATCCCTCGGAAAAACGATAACRTCTGCAAAAGCAGCTGTGAAGAGATAAAGTTAAACAAAATACAGCATTGCCACAATTACAAATGACTTGCGCTTTGAAAATAAACATTATAAACAACCTTTTGCGCTAATTTAACAAGCGGGGACCATTATTCTGTGATAACAACCCGTTCTGTTAACGCTCTCCCCAACTATGTCCACAGACTCTGGCAATAGTGCGCGAAGGCACCAGCAGCCAAAAAGGTTGTACAGGGGTTTGACTGCATTTCATGCTGTTTGGTGTGAGACTTACTTGTCAAATTAAGGCAGGTGGACCCAGTCCACCTCTCATCAGGCTTAATGAGAATGTAAGCACTGATTTCAAAGGAGATATCACCGAAGTGGTATGTAACACAAAATCTAAGCTAACGAATGAAGATGTGGGAATATCAGAAAGGCTCTGGTTCGGTCCCTCCAGTATCTGTAGTGCATCTAGGAATTGGAGGTAGGTTATAATATGCTTGTTACTATGGAGAGAAAAYGATGCACATCCACGCTAGGATGCGACTTCACGCTGCTTACTTAATGGCCACAGTGCTGATGACTTCCAGAGAGCTCTTCTAGCACAATATTCCCTAGATGGGGATAGCAGCTACTGGCTGTTTTACACTACAAACTGACAAGCACTGTTGCCTTTGCAAGCAACAAGCTGTATGCTTTTTGACAAAGGATTATTTTTGCAGAAAGCGGTACAGTTTTTAGGAGTTAGTGTTTCGCGGAGAAGTTTGCTGTGCAGATGACGTGTAATGCTTTTGCTGTTTTGTATTTCCTGGCAGGCTAGTGATAACATGCACTGACACTGACATAATAATTAAATGGGAAAAGCATTAAATAAGCTGTGAGAGGTAAATTTTAACATCCTGTCTGCAGATATTTCAACACTGAAATCTACTTAAAAAGTGTGATTTACAGGACGTCTTCTGCAGATAAATTCTGAAGTGTTGCCATCTTTTCTGAAGAATTGACTCTCAGTTTGGCCATTTTATCCTAAGCCCAAAATAAGCAAAACAATCTATTCCTTGCTTTTCTCACAGCATTCCTGTTTGAGAAGCTGAAAGCCTTCCTATAATCCGTGATGCTCTTCCCTTATTCACCTGCTGGCCACTTTCCTGTGGTTGTGACAATGGGTGGCCAAGAGTAGAGCAGTATCTGAGGGTCCTGTCCTACATTCCAGTGCGTGAATGATGTTTTCACCTAAAGTCGAGGTATTGCTTTTTAGATGCCCTTCCACGAGGGGGGCTCGGAGTTGCTGTCCTTCCCCAGGCAAGAAGCAAAGCAGCTGCAAATGGCATGTGGTTTTCCCAAACGCCTGCAGCTGATTGCTGTGACTGTGCCCTGCCCTGGAGGCAGCGCTGCAACCGGAGGTCTCATCCTTGCGCCCTGCCAGCGGAGTGAATCGAGGTCAACCGGCGTCAAGCGCTCCCGGGGTTTCTTCCCTCGCCTCACTCCCTTCTCTCGGTCCCATTAGGCTTGATTGCCTGGACATGCCGAAGCGGTGCAAGCTTGGCACCCTCCTCCTTGGCAAAAGAGCTCTCAAAGTGCCGTTGCAGCTCTCCGAGGTCCCTTCTCCAGGCATGAGCATTTCGTTAATTAAGTGGAGAGGTTTAAATACGCAACCGGACGGTGTGAAAGGGGAAGGTCCGCCGGAGCGCTCAGGGGAAGGGTGCGCACATGGAGCCCAGGTAATTCAGTTCACCAGGGTGAGATATAAATTGCACGTTAAATATAAAGCCCCACTGAAACGGAGAGCTAAGCCCCTCTTTCCCCAGCTGCCCTCGCCTCCGACCTCCTCCGGCGCTTTCTGCTGCCGGTGGCCGCTGCGTCCCCGCTCCCAGGAAAGGCCCCGGTGCCTGGTGTCTCCAGCGGCTTTGCAACGCTCGGTCCCAAAGAGGGCACCAGAGAGCGTCGCATCGGGATTCAGGAAATTCAGGAGACCCTTCCTCCGAAGGCACAGGGGCGGAGGGGGCCGGGTAGGGCTGCACGTGCCGCCCTGCAAGCAAGAGCGAAAGCTGTTTTCCGGGCTCGCTGCTGGCGACGCGGGAGCCCCCCGCTCGCTCCGAGCGCTGCGCAGCGCCAAGTCCCGTTCRCGGTTCCGGCCTTGGCGCCGGCACTTGCCGCCTCCCTTCCAAATTGCCCCTTCGGTGCTTGCCCAAAAACGCAGCGCAGTTCTGTCAACAGCCGCCGTGCCCCGTTTTGCTGGTATTTTGTTGTGTGTCATGGTCTCAAAATGTAAGCCTCGTCGTACCTCCCTCATAGGTTAGTGTGCTGCCTGCTAACCAGGACCGCTGTATAACGTGATTTCTTTAGCGAAGCAAAGTTCTTTGATATCCCAGCTGAAAGCTGTTAGGAGGTGTTCCTATATCACAGATTCTCTGGGTTTTACAATATGCATAATATATATTGAAATGCAATAGCTTTCTTCACCCATAAATCAGCAGGTACAGAGAGAGTGAACTTAAAACATTGATGAGTGCCTTAGATAATCAACTAATATTATTTCGATAACTGCTGTTTCCTGAATTATTTTCTATGCCATATTATTGATTTGTTTCCATTTATAGTATAAGCCCCTGTATTTGGCTCTAGGCTCTTTACTAACTTTTTTGTGATAGGCAAGAAAGAAATTACAGCAAACTATAGAGAATACTACAAATGCTGAGGACCGGTGACTGAAGGCAAAACCTAATTATTTTGAGTATGACAAAAATCCTATTGCAATAAACATGCTAAAGCTTCCTCAGAATAATTTGCATCTAAAGCTAGAAGACATTCTATATGTAGGTATAAAAATCTCTGACTGCCCGTCTGCAAAAAAAATGTTCTTTTTTTCTCATCAAATGTCATCTAAATTCCACTTGTAGTCTTGCGCTGCTGCTAACAAGCAAATCTCCTTGCATTTCACTTTAAATCAAATGAAAAATAAATGATGTGGCCTCTAATGCACACTGGAGGAGGAAAGAGAGCTGCTTCAGGGAGTCTCTGCTGCAGCACGGGGCCCATTTCGGGAACGCGTGTAGCCTGGGTGTGTATCCATGCGCTTGTACCTGGGGAAGCTTTCTCTTGCTCTCACAGCGACCTGCCAACCACCCACTCAAAGCAAAACAAAAAACAGGTCTGATTTCTCGGTCACGCTGAAAACCCGGCTGCTGCAYGGCTGGGGATGGCGACGGTGCACGTGCGGCTGCAGACGCCCCAGCCGGCGACGCAGGAGCCCGGCTTTCCTCACGCGCCAGCTGCTTTCGCACCGGCAGTAATGCAGCTGCTGCTCGTCCGTGCTGGCAGAAACCGGTGGAAAATCAGGCCTGACACACCTACCGTTTCCCACACCGTGACAAATAGCCGCATTTACGTTAACCGAGGAAYTCCCCCAGCGCATAAGGCGGCACTTTGACTTTGTGGAGATGCTGAAACCACTTAACATTCAGGCTGCAGCCCCGCGGTCCTTCCCTGCCCGCTGCCGTCCTCCAGCCTGAGCCTAGGCGTGAGCACATACCGTGTTGCAGGGACTTGTGCGCGCTGCTGCACRGAGAACCGGGTTTGTGTTTGAACAGGATCGGAGCGTTTGATCTCCCCGCTTACTCGCRCCAGCCTCCGGCTGCCACGCACGCAGCCTGCACGTGAGCCAGGGCTTCCCCGGTCCAAGCGGGCRCGGGCAGCTCTTGCATCCCCCTCCGGCTCATGGCATAGGGGCGTTTTTGGTGTCTCCCCAGGCGCGTGCCTTTCTTTTTTAAACCTTTCCTCACGCTGCTGTTGTGACGGCCACAGTTTCCTGGCGGAAACTGCGGAGTGGTGGAGCCTGATCTCGCTGCCTCTGCATGTAGATGCGACTGACCTAATTATTTCAGGCGTTCGCGCATCTTGAAACTCTGCTGGTCACAAGTGGTTAGTAACGTAATGCGCAAAGGCTCTCTCCACCCGTATTGTTCTTCCATCCTTTTCAGGTCAGATCGTAAGATCTTCACTCTCTCGCTCTCTTCCTCAGGTCTGTGGCTGCCAYGTTCCCCGTTATTCTGCATTTTGCTGTTTTCTTGTCACTTGTTTGCTTTCAGACTGCTTTAAAAYGTGGAGTAACTTCCCCTCCGTTTTAATGTCACAGCCTCTTCATTGCCTGCTGCTCGTAGCTGTTAAGGTAACTGTGCTGTAAAGGTCATTTTGCTGAGCCGTGGGAGCAGAGCAAAGGGTTTCGTTACTGCAAAAGTGTATTTCTGCCCATCTCAGCGCCGTTTGCGTGAAGGGGTCAAGCTCGGGGATGGTGGGCCACAGGCACATCGCCAGCGACACAGATCCTCGTGCCAAGCAACCAACCGCTCAAGGGCCTCGCGCTGGCCTCAGATGTGAGCGACCCAGGTTTGGCATCTTCCCCCCACTCCAGGGAACCGTTACAGAAACCCAGCGGTTAAGTCGCTGCAGCGCCGGTTGGCGCCGGGACGGGAACCTTCAGCCTCCCGTGCTCCGCTCGGTGCCTGCACCGCTCGGGCGCCTCGCTCAGCAAGGAATTAAGCGCTCCGCGCGAAGGGCAGGGCCACCAGCGCCGAGAGCCRTGTCGGCATCCCGGGGGGGCAGGGTGGGGGGGAGCCTGCCTCGGCACCGACGCCGTCCGCGCGGGGGGCACCAAGGGCCCCCGTCCCTGCGAGGGTGCCCAAAGCAGCTGGCACGGAGGCAGGTCTGGTCTCTCTCCCGCGCGACTCGTCCCCCAGCTTTGTGACCGTCTCCCGCGCTGCAAAACCACGCACGTTGCTTTGGCTGGAAGGAAAAGTCCTTTTGGTACAAAAGGAGACTTTTCAGGTTTCCGCTTAACCGAGAAGGAAGAAAAAGATGAAGTTAAAGAAAGAATTGAGAATTGAGTCACAGGGGAGTTTCAGGGGGTTGGTTGGTTTATTTATGGAACTATTAAGTGCACGTGGTGCAGGGAAAGGACAGAAAACCTAACCTGGGCTAAGGCTCAGAAACAGAGAGCTGATTTTAAAACAACTCAAAATAGATGCCTATACTTAAAAAAAAATCTTGTGAAAATTGTGTTTGTTTAGGACCTGACTCAAGATTTGTATTTGGATGCAGCAGTGTTATGTAAAACAAGCAGATCCTTTTTTCTTCCCCGGTTACTGTATCATCCTTTATCTTGTTTACATGTTTTAACTTAGGTCTGAACTGAAATAATTTGAAGATCTTGATACGAAGAATAAGGTAAACCTCCAGGGATAGCAAGAATGCATGCCATGGAGTTACAATAAATATCTGAAAAGCTACCACCTGATTCATTCTGCCCTTCCTTTTCTCTCTCTTTTCTTTTCCTCGTGTCCCAGAGGCAGACAACCACAAATTGAGATTTTTTTCCAAAGCAGTGCGGAGGATTGATTTTAATGGCTGGTGCACGGCTAATCCCATGCAACGCCTTTAAACCTCAGACTCGCTTCTTTCTTAGCGATGGGCTGGAAAAGGCTGCTGATGCGAGCTGGGAGCGAGCGCTGTGGCTCGCGGGCCCTTTGCTGCTGCAGTCTGGGCAGCAGAGCCTCTGACGGAGGCTCGCGGGTCTCGCGGGGACCGGCTCCTTCTCCCTGCGACGACGTCTGCCGGATCCCCCCTCAGGCCTCATTTCCTCAGCACTGCAGGCTTAAAATACGCGGTTTTCAGCATCTGCGCCGTTTTTTTTTTTTTTTTCCAGACTAAAAGGGAGCAGGAATAAAGCCGCGACGGCAGAGACGGAGGCGCCTGTGCCTTTCCCGCGCGGAGGCTGCCGCCAAGCATCGCTGCACAGACGACGCACGCCGTGGCGTGAGGACAAGCTCAGGCGCTGCCATGCTTTTATCGTTTTTTTTCGACGCAGACTGTTCCCAGCTGTACAGTTAGATGAGGGAAATTTGTCTTTCCTCACACGCTCAGCTGAGGGGAGTTTTTTGCATGGATGGAGCACAGGACATTTGGCATGCCGCAGTCATCGGGATTATCTGAAGAACAGACAACTTGCAAATGGCCTTTAGCCCATTAAAATATGTCTAGGAACGGGGAAGCGGTAGTGTTTGTGATTCCCAAACTGCGCAGCAGAAGCATCCGTATAATCTTCGAACGGCTTTTCCCCGCTAGCTGTCAGATGCTAATTAGAGAGACGAACAGGCATTCGCCAAAGATGTCTGCATTTATTTCAGGCTTAATTATGCTAACCTAGAAACAGGGACGGACCATCGCACCCCGGCTGCTCTCGGGCTTGCTGTTCAGCTGTTAGCAGATGACCTCATTCAAGCGGATTCTCGGATGCCGGGATTCTGAGGGATCAGCGCTGGCTTTCTTTTTTGACAATTTTTTTCTTTTTTCCTTCGTAGAGAGATTCCACCTCAGAGTTGGCGGGAGGCATGTAATTGCTCAGTGCGAGACAAGAAATTATTTTACAGGAACAAATGCTGGTTGCCATGGTTTCCAAGAGGCAGCAACTCCAAGGTCATTCCCTGAAAATTCTTCACCACCGGTGCCAGCAGCGAGGAGACTCCCTCACCTCACGGAGTTACCCTCCCTCGCCTCTGGTATGCACCTTCCCGTTTAAGCCACAATAACACCGATAACAGCATGATGTGAAAAGTCTGCAGCGTGTCTGAAAACAAACAAAGTCAAAAGCAGATTTGCAAGCCAGAGGCTTTCCGAAGGAGGCTGTTTCCTGGCTCCGCCGTAGGTCTGCTGCAAAACCCAACTCACCGACGGTGTCTGCCAGCCGTGCAGTTGTGGGTGCAAACGAGAAACTTCCACCTGAAGGCCGGAAGGTTTAATACAGAGCCTAACCAAAGGTGAAACAGAAAGTGAAATTGCGAGAGCAGCCCGGCAGGAGAAGACTGACAAATGGACAAGCAAATGGAAAAGAGTGCCTAAGGCAGGAAAAGGCAATTGCAGTCACATTAAAGAAAAGAAAAAAAAAGGCAAAAGCAAGTGTTTTGCAGGTGCCTCCTTCAGGTCTAGGGATGAAGTAGAAGAAAAAAATATTACTTTCCATGATTGAGCTGCATGGCATTCTTACTGCTCCCATATACCTGAGTATATGACCTGACCGTGTGTTAGCGATCATAAAAAGCAATTCTTAGCACATGTGCTAAGTCAGTCCTTGCGTCCCTTCAGCACCCCGCTGAAGTGCCAGCAGCCTTTGCAGTGCTGGCAAACCAACCTCTCAGCGCGCTGACCACCTGCTGAGGATGCAGCCCCTCACCCTAGAAATTTCCAGGGCAAATTAACCAACAGATAACACTGTTTGGTCATTTCTTTAAAAATAAGAATTCTCGTTCTGGCGTGAATTTACAATGAAAGGCTCATGGTTCCACGGCCTTTTGTTTGCATTTGTACAAATGCCCAGACCCGTGTGCATGTTTACAAACTCCAGTTTGCTAAACTAGCTTCATGTGAAAAGAAAATGCATCCTTCCAAGATGTGGCCAGAACCTTTTCAGTGCGGCGGGCACGCTTCTTTGCGTGATGGGGTGTGCACATGGTTCCTTAGTCACCAATGACATAAAAATCAGTGACCTTCCTGTCAATACAAAAAGGGAAAATCAGCATCAAAAATTAGAAGTCACCTACATTTAAGTGACAGAAATAACATTTTGCAGTGGGCCACTGGCTGCGGTGTGCACAGCTACAACCCTCAGCCTGCCAAGCCTCCACCTCAGCAGCCAAACACCTTGTGCAGCAGGAAAATCCTTAATTATTAGAGCACAGGAGAGTGTACAGGCTGCTCACACAACAAACTCCTTCCTGATGAAAACTTTGGTGCCAGATAGGCAAGAAGCCTGTGAGACCTTTTGCGGGTAGCTTACTACTCAAGTCAGTGCAGACTGACGTGCAAGTTTATTACAGAGAAAGAGAAACACAGATGGAGATTTAAGGGCTAAATTTTACAAAGGATTTAAGGGCCATATTCCGTTTTAGCCCAGCTTTCAGCATCTAAATTCCCAGCTACTTTCCCAAGACTTCTGCACAGCTGCCACCTAAACCGGAAGCCTGCAAACTCCACGGCACCCGTTTTTGCCCTAAAGCTGCCTAAATGCACGCAGCGGTTGCTCCTGTGTACGCCTACTCTTGCCTAAGCGCGAGCAGCCCTGCAGCTCCCTAGCACTTAGCTCCGGTTGGCTCCTGCCGTGCCCGAGCCCGGCTCCACGTCTCTGAGGTCCTTTATCAGAAGCGCAAGTAGAAATTCCAGGAGAGGTAAATAACGAGAAGAGCTCGTCATCCGGCACTGGCAAGGGAGTCAGCGCACCCAATAGCTGTGACCCTGGCCTGGAAATATGAACAACAACATTCTGCGCTGGGCCACCTCTGACTCGCTATCTGTCCTTGGAGGAATCATGTTGACCTCTCCGTGCCCTGATTTTTTCCCAGCTTTGAAATAATAATGATACGTTCCCACACTGGAGCTCTGTGGTTGGAAGGTGCTAACACTCACTGCTCAGTGACCCCCTTGTGAAAGCTGGAGGCACCTTTCCTTTGGGAGTTCAGGTGCTGACCCCTCTTAATTTCCTCACAAGTGCGTCTTCTGGTCTGTCTCCTCTTCATTTTCAGGCTCAGGCCAAATTTGCTGAGTGAGCTGGATATATAAGTCTCACCCTGCCGTATCCCCCAAAATGATTTTTCACAGGGAAAATGACATTATAGAGGTATATGTACTTCGACTAAATGTATGTGTTCACAACATCCATACTGAAGGTACTGAGATATTTTTATTTTTAATTATCTTACCTTGGTCTGTGGGTGCCAAATACTTCAAAATCTGGCCCTTCATCTAAAAACAAGTAATTCCATATTGAAGACCAGTTCACATTGTTCAGCGTTTTCATGTACTAGCATTCCTGTCTTTTACAAACCCTGAGAAACAAAGAAGAGCACAATCTTAGGCTACCACAGATTTTGTTGATCTAAGTACAGAGAAATGACTATTTCAGCAAAACTTTCCTTTCCAAACTTTAAAATACTCGGGTTTGTTTTCCTTAAGGAGCCAGCAGGGAGTCCGTAGTGGGGGTTGCAAGGGTATCTGCTGCGCCAGCAGAGCGGAAAATGTCCTCTGCTCTCCTAGTACGCGTCCCAGATGCAATTCCTATGGCTTTCTCCTGCTACACTTCAGATTTGTATCGGTTCACTGCTCAGTGAATCATAACTCTTCATATATCAGACTGTCCTATCGCCTGAAACAAGGCAAGCTGAGAACGAAGGGACGCATAAACAGGCCATCATCACGAGGTAATTTGACCACTTAAAATACCTTTTAAACTGTGTCTGTTTTTATCAGCCACCACCTGCCTTTTTGTGAATTCCCATTTTCAAAGTCTTTTTTTTTTCTTTTTTGTGCCACATTCTTGTCCCCTTTCCCTTCTATTTTCCTTTAAAATGTCGTTCATTTCCTAACTTAGTTTTTCCCTTTGCTTCAGCCCCTCTCCCCAGCACACAACGYGCATGCACACCCCTCCCCGTGCCATTTTCTTTACTTCTTTTTTCACCCTTCCTTCAGCCTTTGCTTTCCCTTGTCCTCAAGACCCCTTCGCTCTCTGCTGCCTACCCAGACCCCCTTGGCCCCTCCACTGGCGCTCGGGTGCTCGTGGGGATGAGGGCACTAGGCAGGGTGGGAAGCAGCTCTGGTGGCTGAGCTGGCCTCGCCACCAACACGCAGCGAGAGCTGAGCACCAACAGAGCTCGTTGCACGTGCCGTGGCAAGCGCTGGGTGCCGGGGCGGGCGCTGTCTGTGAGAGGGAGAAGGCTCTTTGCAGGGCAGCACCCAAAAACTCATGGGGTGGCCTGACCCTGCACAGGCTCAGAGAGGTCCTGGGCAAACATGTGTCCTCCCTCCTCTCTCCCACAGGAAAAAAGACAAAAACGTGGAGGGGGAAGAGACATCACAAAGACATTTTGGGGAAAAGACATTGAAAAAAAACACCCGTAAAGCCTTCTTGATTTCTCTCCCTCTGTTATTCCAGCTTTCTCCCACATTGCACCTGAGCTGCAGCAGAACAAGCTGTCGGACAGTTTTTCATCRCCAGTTACTTTTGGTCTAGTTTTGACTTGATAAATGAGATGTTTTTGCTCACTTGAAATAAATCTTGTAGAGGATCAACCATGTAAGCGAGGTACTTTATGTAGCTTAAGTACCTGATGGTTCCCCAAGTCCAGTACGCAGCTGGTATCCCATTTGGGTATGTAGCTGGCTTTTCTCTGGGGACGAGGGGAAGAGCGCAGTGATACAAAAAAGCAGCAACAAGAAAAAAAAAAACACAAAACTTTGCAAATTAAAAATTAAATCCATTCCAGGTTTATGTGCCTACATAATAAAAAAAAGTGCATATATACATACAAATAGCTAAATTTTACATAGACGTACGTATGCATATGTATTCATCTAAAATTTTCCATCTTATCTCTGCCCAGTCTCCTGCAGACCATCTATCTACAGCTAGTTTTCTGGTATAGACTACAGCTGTTTGCTAAAATTTAACATTACCCTGCAATCCAGCAAACAACCATCAGCACAGTAATTATGAGATTAAAAAGAAGATGTCTCCCACGGTTCACATTCAAAGTAGGAGACGACAGCTCACAGCACAGGCTACAGGCAGGAAGCAAGTCTCTCTCCAGCCACCCCCTCACGTGGTCTGCAGAGACAAATGCACTTTCTCCATCCTACCCACTGCCGTTCTCCGTGTTCAAATAAGCCAGAAATCTATAGATACAAATATCTCGAGCTTAACTGCAGTGGGGTCAATAATGCTGTGGGTCACGTCCTTTGGGTTATGAGATTTTAATGGTGAAGCTGCTGATGCGCTTCACGCCCTCTCCGACCCTGCTGCCCTCCCCTGCCGGGAGCTCTGCAGAGCGCGTGGCACATGCACATATGTGCACGGTGTGCGTGCGGGGAGGATGGTTTTGAGAATTTGTCTGTGCTGCATCTGTGAGAGCAAGCGAAGGGCTCAAGACACCATCTACGCCTGCCACGTTGCTGTATGAAACGTTCACCTGTCTTTGCGGGGGAAGACTGGTGAGACGCCATGAGACAGTTTTGTACTAATAAATATCTTCTGATGTAATAAATAGGGAAGTGTGTTTTCAGTTCCTGCTTCCTATGGCAGAAAGATGCATCCTCTGCACCAAATCTAATTATGTATTAAAACCAGAGAGGAAGAAAGAGTAAAGTCTGTCTGTTTTATGTCATCCCAAAATAAAGGAGCAATTCCCCCATTTCTGATCAATAAAAGGTAATTGAGATGCATGCATCATATTAATAAAATAATAAATCCGCATAGTTATTAGTTGAGTCTTTTCATCTTTGTTTCCCAGCTATAGCTTTGTTCAACCAGACTTCAGCTGATTTTAGAGCCAAAATTATTTGCTGGTTTGCACTGAAGCATTTTGGGCGTACTGAAGGAAGTCAGTGGAGTTACCTAGATGCAGAGCAAGAGTGAGAGGGGAATCCATCTGTAACCACGTCCCGTTGTGTCTCACGTGAAGCTTAGCCCAGTGAAGGGGGCCGTGTCTGCAGTTCAGACCCTGAGCACTTCTTTAAAGGCCTGGAAATCTCTTCCCTTCATTTGAACCGGCGACCTCATGCCAGGCCTCATAAAACATACCCAGCCTTTTCACCCCAGATCACCAGGTTTCTACGACGTCATCAAGCTTGGCTCTTCCACTTGCATTTCAGCCACCTGCTGTCCTTCCTCTAGCAGCTGGGCTTTTAAAACTCACCCTTCCTGCCCTGTTTGGCCATAAATAAATGAGATTCAGCAACCAGGATCTTGGGAAGAAACCAGTCGCCAGGGGAAGGGAACCACTATAGGTATATATTGCTATACCATGCCTGCTGCCCGAGCATTTCCGAGGGGACGTGGACCTCTGGAGACAAGCGTGCTCTCCTTCCAGACGTGCCCGTTACATGGAGCGTGCGGGGAGCGATGCCTAAGGACGGGCTGCCCTCTGGATGCCTCSTGCGAATGCCACCCCGCACCCTCGTGCTCCGCTGGCCTGTGGCCTCCGCACAAAGCAGAGCTTATGGCCCAGACAATCTCCTCGTTTGTCTTGCCCTTCCCCAGGCAGCTGCTCTGGTCCTGGCTTCCCGGGCACTTAGGCTGTCATTTACGCTCCACAACAGAACGAGAAATGTGTCCACCTTGGCCCCTAGCCAGCGTTTTGTCCAGCAGCGGCGAAAGAAACCGTGGTGTGTGCAGCTGGAGGTCAGGTGGCAACAATGGGGAGAAAGGCCATTTTTGCAACACGAATTATACTGTACGAAGCTCCCTCAGAGCCTGCGTGTTTCGTGCCTGTGTTTCTGAAAGGCCATAGCCATCTTATTGTTTCCAGCTCTATAGCTATGCCATTCTTTCTCATGCTCTTTCTTTACCACTCAACTGGTCTACGAGCTAGAAGCAATTTGTCCTTTAGTGGCCCCTTGGAAGCATTGCTTGGTGAATGCTTCGATAGAGTCAGAGACACTGTGCGTGATTCTGTAAGGTCTTTTGTTTTGTTTTGTTTTGTTTTTTCCATCTGCCCTGCTTTCTTCCAGAACAGAGCCTTAACCTGAAATGCTAAAATTGCAAGGACACGACAACCAGCTGCAAACAGAGATAATACTGTGCTGGTAGAGAAAACAAACAAAACCAAATTCTGGTCATGGTTCTTCTGGCGGTCACGCCTTCCAAATAATACATTTTCTTCCTGAAACCTTTTTGCTTTTCTGATGTTTTTAATCTCTTCAGTTCAAAAGACAACTGCCTGTCACTGGGGGAAACGACGTTTTTCAGAGTGCTGGAGATGCACCATTTGCTGCTGCTATATCAAACTTCTTGTCTCAGCCAGAAATCCATACGTAGGGTTGTATTTAAAGCCTCACATCTACCTTTCTGCTGCGTATACCTCATTTGCTTCCTGTCTGCAGCCTGCCATGGCTAGGCAGGCCCCTTCAGCAGCTTCACCTTGCAAGCCAGGAGACTTCAAAATATGAATACAGGTGTCTGCCACTCTCCGCTAAACTGGGTTGTGCCAAGCTGACTAAATGACTAGTCCATTATTCACCTCTCCTCAATCCACTGAAGCCTTGAAATGACAAGATATTTTTAAAGAAAACATAGGATTCCTCAGGCTGCTCCATTCTGGCTTGAAACTGAAAGCAAAGTGAGCTGGATAACTAATGCTGGCCTGTAGAGCCGTGTAAGCCTAGAGAGACAGAGCTGAATATAGAAAATCATGTCATTCTGCATAAACGTTAGCAGCTCTCTCAGCTCTGTTGGAACAAGTTCACTGAGGTCATGAATTAACTCACAAGGTTTTCCCATCCCATGACAAATTTTTATTTAAGGAGACTCTGTGTGTGTGTGTGCGTGTGTCCAGGCCAGAAAAAGACGTGACTTCAAGATTAAGAAATTGGAAACTCAGGAAATGAGAGTCTTTGTGCTTAGACCTTTCTTACACCATCAAACAGGTAATTTCTTCCACTTTAACTTGCCAGAACCTATTGTGCATGCTTGACTCATCTACAGTGCAGCTATTTGTCTATAAATCTTCTTTGTCCCACTGTTGTCTAGAAAATGAGCCCAGTTTTCAGGAAAATGGTGTATAACATCACAAATGTCCGCAGGCAAATGGTCCAGAAATAGAGACTTCTTGCAGTAAGCTTTGATTTGAGACTGAGGGCAAATACCTAGCACTCCTGTGCATTCCTTATGTATCGTGTAGGCAAGGTTAGCACTTGCATCTATATTGCCTTTCCAGGTCATCCTTCTATTAATATGGCTGCCTTTTTACGCTCAAATCCCAAAGAAAACTCTACGGGAAAGGGCCTGTTCCTATATTCAGGCTCCATCCTAATTATCATAATGACTCCTGATTAAGACATTGCAAATCCGAAATGTCAGCAAAGTTGGCAGGCAGTCAATTTGGGATACCCTAGTGAATTTGGGTGTGAATAAAACTGTTTAACTTAAAATCCCACATGCTGGGGAGAGGACAAAAACAAGTAGCAAGTCTGCTGCCCAATAAATCCCTTCCACTGTGTTATGCCACAGAGAGGGCTGGGTGTGTTTCCCTCTGAGTACTGGGTCCATTTAATTTAAAATTTTTTGATAGCCTAATCTTTTCTGGAAGACAGCACTTGGGTCTGCTTTATTGCCACGCATGAAATATGAATGTTGCGAAAGTCTAGAATAAAGTGTAAAGCTAGTAATACACTTGGAGGGAAGGGACGGGGCTACCAGTGAGGAGAGTGAATGACCGGTTCTCAGAGAAAATCGGCAAAAAGGGGCACTTTGTCTCAGCCCGAGGAAATGAGAGAATAGGACAAGCTGCCTTGTAAGTAAAACTGCCTCGTCTCTCTCTCCTGTTCTGGCTCTTTTTTGCCCGTATGGAGTATGATCGTCTGTGCTGTGGGAATCGAGGACTGCTCTGAGCAAGGTGCCGGGTAAGGGCAGCAGTACCCGGCGTGGTGGGCACTGCCTCTAAAGCGGGTCAGGGATGCTGTCATGCGGAAAGGCCCCTACCGCAAAGCGTCACGTAAATCGACGCTGGCGCTTATAAAGCTACAGCTGCAACACTGAAATGAAGTGTGGTCAAAGGCTTCAGCAAACTGAAACACTGCACACAGACTCGAGCACAAAACTGGCTGAAATACGGCTCAGTTGCTTACTCAGGGCCAGCTTCACTCCAGCACCATGGTGAATTTGGCCCTGGGAACTGACGAGGGGTATCATCTGAGGAAATCCTCGCAGTGACTCTTTGTGCTGAGCTTCTCAGATCAGTCTTAAAATCTGGATCTGTTCAGAAGGAACATAACCTGAAAATGCAACTACACTGTAATGAGCCCAGTGTGTTGATCATGGGTCTCTTGTATTTTGGAGATAGCAAGAGACTTTGGGATGCATAAATCGACACTTTAATCACTATTTCATGCAAATTCAGGTGTGTATTGTATGCAAGGTATATGCTTTTCTGACACTTTTTTTCTCTTTTTAATAAAGACTAAAAAGGGAAATTCTGAGTTATGCATCTATAAATGTCCACTCAGACTTCAGCATCAAGTAACTTTTTGGCAGAAGTACATCAATCCATGGGTTTGACATGCTGCTAATTTGGTGTGCAGGTTTGGCACGCACCCAGCTCCAGATGAGGAATCCCCAAACCCCCAGCTGTTAGTGCAAGTTGACTTGATACCATAGACTGTGGGCAGTTTTTTTGTGAGTCTTCCTAGATCCATGTCTGAAAACAGTTTCATCTGCGTTATGAGTAGAGGAGGAGGGGAAGACACAGCCTGCCAATTTGATGCAGCTGTGTTGTGTAGGAGTCTGATTTGCCTTCACACAGATGAAAAAGACAGCCAAGGAGTTTCCAGCTCTTGGCACAGGCTGCTAAAGTATGGATAAACTCAGTATTTCTTTAGCTCGCCACGAGGGTCATGGAACAAATGTCCCATCTTCAGAAGATGGAAAAATATGATGTAGAGGTGAGGCCACAACCCAACTGTGAGGCTATCTCRAAGATCAAAGCCAACATACATTGAGAAAGGAGGGAAATACTTTTAACATCAAGCAGTTAGCTCTCCTCCAAGAGCAGCACTCACTGCAAAGCCAACTAGTCCTTGTGCTGTGTGCAGCAGTTTTGAAGTCTGTTTCACAGTAAGCTTCGAGTTCACCTGCAGTGTAATTCAAACTAACACAAACCCTTCTAAGTCCCTTTTTTCTTTCTTCCTAAATATTTGAGGATAATGACTGACTCAATGAAACAACTTCATGAGAATCTACTGGGCAAAGCCCATGTATTTCGGCTGAAAATTAATGTTTCCCTGGGAATACACTGGCTGTGTCCCCAGTGTGCGGTACAGCCTGCACTCCCAAGACATCAGGTGACTAAGTGAAAAGGCAGCTTAGCATTGCTTGTCGGGATATGTTCTGCTTAGCCTGAACCACACGCCGAACAACAGGAAGAAATACTTCATCAATGCCTAAAACCTTAATAGTTGTGGAAGAATGCCTGTGGACAAATCAAGAAAAATTCAGCTGGTCTTGGAATTCATCTGCAGCCTGAGCTGTTCTATCTGCTTCGCAGGCTTGAGCGCTGTGGGTGAGGTTGAAGCATGTGGCACGTGCACTAATCTCTAGATTGCAAAGGAAAAATTAATTGCAGCACACTCGCGGAGAACAAAGCCTCTCTTGCTCACTGATGTCAGCAGCAATTTGAATGTTGCTTCTTCTGTCTGCAGTTTTTTTCTGCTTCTTCTCCTTTAGAGGGGCCCCATGTTGAATAGCATCTCCTGCTGATGATGCAGATAAAGAAAAACATCTTGTATCTTAACAAAGGTTCTGAATTCCCAGGAAGCTGTTTAGATCTTGGATGACTGGGATGTTTTGTTGAAAATATCACACTAACACACTAATGCACACTAACAATCCAATGAGTTCACAAATTTTGAAAAAGGACTAACAAAGGACAAACGATGCAAAACAGGAAAAAAATTAAGTCATTTATTTTTTTTCAGTATAGCTGGCAGGCATTCAGAAATTAAACAAGGAATACTTGCTGGAAGCCAAAATCTTGCATTGTCCTGCTGATCTCTCCCTCTGCTTGCTTTCTCTTTATTATTATAAATGAAATGTTGGAGGGATTGCTGTACTTGATAACTTGCTGTGGTGTTATTTCTTCTGAAAACTTAGAAGAGTTTCAAACCCTTTTTTGCAGTCAAGCCATGACTTTCAAGTGAAAGAGGGGGCAGAAGGGACAGAAGAACGTGCCTTTGCCGTCATCGCTTGGCAAGCACAGAAGTGATGCCAGAGTGGAAACTTCTTGTCCTCCCTCCCAGCCTACTAGAGCCTCCACGTAAGTGTCACTACGGAAGAGAAGAAACCTGAAACCACGGGAATGGAGGGGCTGGCTGAGCACCARTTAGTGCTAGGTGGCTGCACTCATGGTGACTCCATCCTGGCTTTAGTGCATGCCAGGATGAAAATGAACTTGGCAATAGCACTTGGGACAGCTATCAGGCTTCCAGATGCCTCATCCTTCCCTCTCTATGTCTTAAGGCTGCAGCTGCTTCCCTTTTGGAGGCTAGGCTGGTGTAAAGTCAACAGGTGGAGGTTCCCAAGCAAATTCCCCCTTCTAAGAAAAGTGTTGATTGTGTGGCAACAGAGGCCTTGTTTCATTCTGGATTCTTCTTTTTTTTTTTTTTTTTGGCAGAAATGTGGAAGGGTGCAAATGAAATCAGTTCAGCTTGAGAATTTGGTCAAGTAGATGGAAATAATGATTGAATCAGAAATGTTACTGTAGATGCAGCTCAGTTACTCTGTTCAAGAAACCTAGCTGTCAGCTGCAATATGAAATGGAGTAAGAGCTGCCTCAGTTCACCTGGAGAAACAAAACACATACACTCGAACATGCACATGAACATGCACTACTAGTTCAGGACCCCAGCCAGGTTTGAGAGTGTTTAGGAAAAGACGGAGTATTTCAAAACTCCTGACAAACACAAATGTCCCACACAACATGTCTTGGTTGTGAGGCCTATATATATTGCTGTAACTGTATACTAGGAAGTGGAGGTCTGCCCTGTTCTGGCCAAAGCCATTAAATTCAATACAGTAATGTAAGAGCAAACTTCAGAAGCCAAGTGGTCACGGACCCACTGGCACCCACGGCAGCACTGTCTGATCGTGGGGCTGCCCTTCGGACAGTACTCCTCAGGTAACCTTCCAAGATRCAATTTCTGTAACTACTTGCTGGTCTATATCTCCTTCTCCTAGATGGCCTATTGGAACCAAACCTCTCTGTATTCCTGGCCTTTTTCTTTTCTTCATGATGGTAAAAAAATATACACAGCAGAGTTAAACAAGGCACCTAGTTGAGCTGCAGAGGCTTTCGGTGAGTCTGTGTGAGATCTGGGATGAGGACCTAACAGTCTGGTATCCCTGCCCCATGGCTTGACAGCATAACCTTTTCTTTCTGTTCTGTATGCCTCCTTGGTTACCTATTTGGATCTAAGAGCTTTGACTTTAAAATGCTAATTATTTAGCAAGAGAAGCTTCCGGCAGGCTCTTTTGAAGGTTATTGACTAAAACTCAGTAGCAGTCTTTCTCTGAAGCACCTTATATAAACCAAGGAATCAGTGTCTTTGAATCTTTTATCCAGTCCTCCTTCATGCCCCCTCTTCACTTCCCCCCCCTCTTTAGGATTAATTCTTTGTTATAATCCAAATGCCTACTTGTTGGGGAGTTATAAATCCCAACTGATTATCCTTGATTAAATATATGAATATAGATGCTGATGTATAACACATGCAACAGATGCTAAACTTTTTTTTTCAGCTTCACACATCTCTGGCTAGAAATATAATGGAAGTACTCAGCTTTTAAGGCAGCAAAAAATGTGCCTCCTGTGGAGAGCAAAAGCTGCAAAATAGCTCATTCTAACCTGGAAGCAACTGCTGTTTTTCCAATTCTATTGTATTCTGCTGATTTGTTTAGCTACACACCTCAGGACAGGTCTAAATTATTTATTCTAGTGGTGAACATTAACATGGAAGACAGTTTTGCTTTCTTACAGGAGGCACTCACTGTTCATAGCCAGGATTTCACTCTTCCTTGCAGTTACCAAAAATAGTGAGAAGACTGTTCTACCTAGATGTCTAGCTATCAAGAGAATGATGAAGGATGCACATTGTATATCTGACTTTTATGGCTGACCAAGCCATAGTGCTGTATGGGAATAGTTAGAGAATATGGAGGAAATGTTCACTGAAGTCAGTCAAGCTGTGGCGGAGTGGTTAAACTTGACGTCTGGAGTTGGAAACTATGGCACTAAGGGGATGGGTCCATCTTTAACAGAGACTGCCATATAAAACAAATCTCATGCATACTACAAAGTTGAGTAATGAGCGGTCATACACAAAGAGCACCAGTGTATCACGTTCCCTCTTTGCCTGGCAAAAGTATTCACTCCACGTTAAACAATGCCCATGCCAGTGAAACAAGCACCGCTGTTTCATATAAAGCCGCGTCTRAGATCCCACTGTTGCTTGCATATGTCATGGGGATATAAGGAGAGGAGGGGAGCATGGTTAAAGGGTCAGGATGCTGCAGGAGTTGATGTGGAGGCTGAGCCTGTCAAGCTCATACCGCCACAGCACCTTTAGAGGGGAAGCTGTGAAGGGAAAGGTCTCTCAAGCCTGTTGGGTAACCCTTCTGGTTTCTACAGGTCTGGTTCTCCATATCACTGGGAGGAAACATGCTTTATCAGCTTATAAAGCCACTGTTCTGCAGCTTCTGGGGCACAGCATGTAGGCACGTTTCTTTGCTACCATTGGCCCAAGGAATTGCTGACCACTGAATAAATCAGCTGATATCAAAATACTTAAAGTCATGTAATCTCCATCAAATTCATCGTATGTAAATTGCCTATAACATGCTGAAGTCTCCGTGCCTATTGTTACCTTCAGCTGATTCTACAGTTTRCCACTCAGAGCATTTGTTAATCCCTTCTGAACGTCTTTTGAAGATATGTATCTTTCAGGAGTAACATCTGGGGCCATATTTAGAGGCTATAAATTCTTCCTAGAAACCCAAAGACAAATCTTGGAAATGGGACTCGAACTCATACCAGCAAACAGGAATGGGTGGCAATGCTGAGAACTGCCAAAACAACTTTTTAAAGGTGGACCTGCTACCTATTTCTGTATAAGAATTGCACTGAAATATGTTTTCCCATGCCAGTCTAGTGCTTTATAGTCTGATTTTTCTCACAGAGCAAAAAAACAGTCTATATGAATTTTAATGAAAAGGTAAATGCAACTTTATCCAAAATGTCAGATCTGGACCTTTCTATGAAAGAATCAAGAGGTATAACTATGGATTAAGACAAAATTAAAAAGGGTTTAAGTAGCTTTGAAATATTAAATAACTCTGCAAGTTAATGTCATATTTCAATGCAGTTAGGAGGCCCTAGAAAGAAGTCCAGGGCCTCTGATTTCTACATAAAAGCTTAAAGGAGGTTGCTGGGGGAGATAATCCTCTTATAACATTGCCAACATTATTTCGGGGCTTGTTACGTGGAAAAATTTGACCTGGATTTATACATATGAAAGGTCCTCCATTGCTGTCTAATGCGATCCATTTGGAGACAAAGATGAAGAAACAGGTCTTTTAATTATCTGTACTTTTCTAGCTGTTCAGGTAGTGATGCTGTCAACACTGAACCAGGAATAAGCACCACAGATACAGGAACTATACTGTTCAGGAAGGACTGGCTGCTGCCTAGCAAAGGTGGTAGGAACAGGCTCTGACAGCTACACTGCTGCTAATTAAATATACTTCTGACCTGAACGGGATTTGCATGCACATGGTAGAACATAGCCTTCCATGAACTGGTTACTAAACTGCAGTCGATGAACCATTCATTCTGCAGGTTATTAAAATCACAGACTGAATGTGATAACTTTGTCACTACCTCCAGAAAGGTAAATATACTACTAATTCTGTAGAAACATGAACATTAATAAAAAATGAAAATATCCCAGGATTTTTTAAATAAAGAGTCAAATTCAGCCTGGACATGATAGCTTTTAAGGAAGTTGCAGCAGATGAACTTTGCTGACTTAGGGACAATACTAAGACATCTGAGAAACAGTTCATGGCTTATCCATAGCAACCTCAGCAGGTATCTATCCAACAAATAAAGTGTGTGATTATTCAAAGTAAGGCTGCAGTGAACAGGGCGTTGAAGACTATCTCCTACCTGTAGCAGATTATCTTTCAAAGGGACACACTACTGATAAGGAAGTAGAATTTGGCCTAAGGACTCTCCAAATAAAGGCTCATTTAGAACTAGTATTATCTTGCTCTCCACACTTTCTTGATGATTTTTAGTTACTCTAAAGAAAAATTCTCTCTTTTGCTACAGTTGATGATGTTTTTTCTTCTAAGATTAAGTTGGCAGAACTTAACACCCACTGTCTTTTGAATCCTCTTACTGGAATATATAAGCCAAGACACTCTAACCTGACCCACTCTGCATCATCTTTGTTATTCATTAGGATTGGTCTGATAGCCTTTCCCCTCCATTTCTTCATATGTTCTACAATTAGCTCAGACCGCTACTCTCTCTGTGGTCTCAACAATTAATTTTTAAAGAGTGCCTGAACTTATGAACTTTTTGTCTGCGCAAGTTTTTTTTTCTTTCCCCAATAGTTCTGCAGTCCTGTAAAGTATCGAGCAATAAACACCTTCTAGTGAGCAGATAATTATATAGAATTATTGGCTTACATTAATCCTTATTTTTCATTGTTTTTGTTTGATACAATTTCTGTCCTGGTGGTTTGCTCAGGTTCCTCCTAAACAGTCTATTAAACTTTTTGGCTGTATCTTCATGAACATGGTGCATATAACCCTCCTTACGTTTTGAGACAGAACATGTTTAAACATGTCTGTGCCTTACTGCAGCTATGTACTAACCCTGCTCAAGGAGGCGATTTCGCAGGACAAAGCCACAGGGAAGACAGTCTTCTAGCATGATTTAAACACAAGTTCTTAACATAATCCATGCAGTAAAAAGCCCAAGCAAGCAATCAATGCTGTCTCTTCTGAGAAGTAGTAATGAGCAAACAAAAAAACCTCCATCCATGGATGTTATGTTTTGTTGGCTTTCCTTAAGGAATTAGTTCATAGAAATATCAGGTGTGTGGGGGTCACCTAGTCCAACCTCCTTCTTGAAATGCTAATCAGATCAGCTATGGATTTGTCCTGAAAACCTCCAAGGGTGAAGGAGGTTTAAGGGATCACTTCAGAAAACTTGACCCATGCAAGTCCATTGGGCTGGTATCCAAGAGCACTGAGAGAAGTGGCTACTGTCATAGCAAGGCCACTGTCTATCATCTTTAACTGGCTGTGGAGATCAAGGAGGTCCCCAAAGACTGGAGAAAGGCCAGTGTTGCACCCATCTTCAGAAAGAGCAAGAAGGACAATCCAGGGAGTTACAGGCCAGTCAGCCTCACTTCAGACCCTGGGAAAATCAGAGTGCTCTTAGAAGCCTTTTCCAAGAACATGAAGGATAAGAATGTGACTGGGAATAGCCAGCATGAGAGTAGTGGATGTTTTCTTACCAGACTTTGGCAAGACTTTTGACATGGTTTTCCACAGCATCCATGCATCCAGTTCTGGACATTATGGTCTGAATGGGAGGGCAACTAGATGGGGAAAAAGCTGCTTGGATGGCCCAGCTCAGAGGGTTATGGTTAATTAGTTGTGCCCTGTCTGGAGGCCAGTAACTAGTGGGGTACTGCAGAGGTTTTTCCTGGGACCTGTCCCATTCAACATCTCTATAGTGACCTGGAAGAGGGGACAGGTGGCATGTTCGTCAAGTTTACAGATGACACCAAATGGTGGGGACCACTCGATACGATGGAGGGCAGAGCTGCCACCCAGGGGATCTGGACAGGCGAGAGGAAAGGGCCAACAGGAACCTGATGAGATTCAGCCAAGGCAAAGGTGGAGTCCCGCTCTGGGATGGCAGAGCCCCGGCAGCGACGCAGACTGGGGCTGGCAGGGCTGGGGAGCAGCTCTGCACAGAAGGACCTGGGGGTCCATTTAGGCTAAGGATGAGCCAGTAGCTCATACCCTTTGACGTAGAGTTGGAGACAACAGACATAATTTGAAACAAGAGAGGATCAGACTGGATATAAGGAGGAGCTTTCTCCCCAGAAGGGCAGCCAGGGAGTGTGGCACAGGCACAGAGGGGTTGTGCTGTCCCATGCTTGGAGGTTTTCCAGCCCCAGCTGGATAAAGCCAGGAGCAGCCCAATGACCTCATTGCTGACTCTGCTTTGGGAAGAAGGTTGGACTAGAGACCTTCTGAGGTCCCTGCCAACCTGAGTGGCCCTGGGATTTGGGGAGGTGGTACAGCTTTTCCAGATAATCTGTTTTAGTGTGGCACTAGTCTCCCATTGAAAAGGTTTTTTCTGATGTCCAACCTGAACATCCCAAGGCTCAGTCAGTAGTAGCTGCCCCTTGTTATATTATTGGCCACTCCTGAGAAGAGTTTGGCTCCACCRCCATTGTTACTCACTTTCAGTAAATGCAAGCTGCTATTTCTGGGATTTTCTGGGTAAACTCACATGTGACACAATTTTGTATTGTATTTTTGGAAATCACTGGTAAGAGAGAGATCTGAACAGAGGTTGGTCTCCAGAAAGCCAAAAGCAACCTGTCTGAATTTCCCTCTTCAGCCTTTGCAGAACTGAAGAATAAGAGCAGAATATTAGAGAATAAATAAATATGAAAGTTCATTGCAGGCCCACCTGTGGAAGAGAGGGACACTTTTAGGTTCTGCTTGAGCAAGGATATGTGAATATGTCAGATGTGAAAGAGTCCAGAAGCAAAACTTGTGAATGAAGTCAAACTTAAAGCCAGGAGAAAAGTTAGAGGAAGAGGTGAGAGGTGTTGGCAGGAATAGCTTCATTCTTGAAGCCAAATTTTAGTGCTTATCAGACAGTAATAGCTGCAGGTTGGAAAAGGTTCCTAGTYATAAATTATTCTCAGTTCTTGTAGCCAAGTGGGGTATCACAGCCCTGTTTCTGAGCTCTAGAACAATGTTTCTCAAGTAGTAAAGTTCAGAGTCGTGTTCCACAGCTTACAGGGAGCTAGCAGGTCTGACACATAAATGCAAAATACATGGACATAGGATCTGAGTACAGTAAAACATATTTGAAGTCATATTTCAAGGTAGACATCCTTCTGTTTCCCTAAGAGATGATTTGAGGAAGTAAATTCTGTTAAAAGTGACAGAGCACACTCTGCTGCCGAGGTGTGACAGGGGACCTCACCTCACCTCAGTAGGGACTGAAAAGGATTTTCTGCCTGAGATGATGGTAGAGATCAGCTTGGAAACGTACCAGTAACTCTCGTGCCTTGATTCTGTCTCCATTGCACAAAGCAGCTGCTGAATTTTAAGGTGGGGTGGGTGTAGCCCCAAAAGTTGAAGGTTTCTTAAGGGTGGCTTAAACTGCCATTTAAAATGACAGCAAGAGGTTTTGTTCATGCTGACTTCAAAATGTGCAGGCAGGGGGAGAAGATGGTGTGTGCAAAAACAGAAAGGAAAGAATAATATACCAATGCAGTGTAAAGAGAAATAACCAAGATGTTTCAGGCTGGACTAGGTGTTCTGGTTAATTTAATATGAGAGGCACTGGTCATACCAGGTGCTTAGGAAATATGATAACTAATACTATGGCTTGCAAAAACTTACTGTGATTGTGATCACTTTTGTGCTCAAGTATGAAATACCAAACTTTACACAACTGATAGGTATGTTACAACATAAATACAGATAAGCAACTTGCTGGTGACAAGAGTGCTCTTAGTACTTAAACCCTGAGCAAAACAATCTGAAGCTGCAGATGAGCATAACCTACAGCAGAATTTAAACCTGCACCTGGCCTGCAACAGTAAGGCCAATTTGCCCCATCCTTTCTTCAAGGAGTCACAACAGAGTGACATGGTGGTAAAGTGGCTTTACTTTTGAAGAGACCTGAATTAATTTCAACAATAAGGATGATAAAATTGATTTTCTGGTCATTTCTCTTCAGTTGAAATTGTAGAGAGGATCAGTCTTCTCTTTTGTTGTTTAAAATGGCTGGTAAGAGGTAAGCCCTATCATTACTGTGGCATGCTGTCGGTGGTTCTTCAGAATAAAATGACATGCAAATGCCAACATTTCTCATTTCAGTGTTTACCTCGCATATATATTTGATAATAATAAAACGTAACTGCTTAGTTTCCTCTAATGGTTCAGTTACGCTTAATAAGAAAACAGCATTTTTATCCTGAAACTCTTTAAACCTGGTAGGTAAAGGCTGGCATCAGCCAGCCTGAAGCTATGTGGTACGTGTTAATGATCAACAAGCATTGTTATAGAAATATATTAAGTTATTATTAAGAAATTGTTAAGAAATATATTATATAAAAAAATATATATTTTTTCTCTTGTCTTGAAAGTATTTAATCTAGTTTTTATTATTACATTTGAAAACAATAGTGCACAGGATTGTAGGGTCAGAGACTTCACTGGGAGTATGAATATAAATGGACAAAAATGTAAGCAGATTACACAGTCAAGAACATCTTGGTACCAGGTTTACATAAGCTATGTACATACTTTTTCCTTTTTATATTATATATTGCCTGAATCTTTGCAGGAATTAAAAAAAAGAAAGGCAAAACATGACTTTGGTCTGGTTCTCTCTCTTCTTAAAGATGAAATAACTGTACCTGTCTTCTCTGAGAGGCTCAAACTTTGGAGGTTATAACTATACAAAGACTAAACAACAAAAACACTCCATCTGTGTTGGCTAGATGGCTACAACCCCTCCAGCTAGTCTTGGCAGAGAGTCCAGAGATCCTCTGCACTCATGGGAGACAGCACATGGTGCAGGATGTGTCCAGAAAAGCAGGTCAGGAATTTTTCATCCACAAAGCATCTTCATGTTGACTGCATTTTGTACAAACATCTGCAGCTCACAAAACTGCTCTGCTCAAAACAAAAATAAAAAGGTCTTCTGCTCAAGTTCATGTGTCCCCAGGTGAAAACCCCTGGCTTTATAAAAGTGAACTGAAGACTCTCAAACATCCCACGCATTATTTGCATGTAAAGTTCAAGCTAAGAGCTATAAGTCTCCCATTCCTTTTCAGTTTAGTAATCTAGTTTGAAACAAATCTGGACAACTCAGTGCCAAAAGGCGAATTCTTGAGTGCTGGCTTCCAGCTCCACTGCAGAATAAGAGGAAAGTTAGTGCTCTGAGGAAAACCTTTTCCAAAGACTTGGATGGGAACTCCTCTAGAAGCTGCCCCTATGGGCAGCTTAAAGTTAAAAAAGGAAAGCAGTTCTGCAAAACAGTCTCTGACCTGCTCTTATTTCCCTGAATGCAATTGTTCTGCAAGGAAAATTTTTTTTTCCCCTCTTAGTTCAAATTGGACTAGCATAATCTGGCATAAAGCGTACTTCATCTGTTAGGCCTCTGTCATCTCTTATACAGCTCTGCCTGCTGTTTAAATTGGACTCTGTCTATGCTGGGACTGCTTTCTCACCAGTGTAAGTATGTTAAGTATTAAAACTCCCGAGGTATTTCTTTTTGACTTTTATTGAGAAATAGGACGTATCTCCAGTTGCACAACTGTGTGCCAAAACTGTGTTAGGACTCCTTGTTTTTAAAAACTGTTAGCTATTTCTGTCTATACATGTCTTCTGGAACATGACACACCTGTCTTTAATCACAGAAGGGCTAATTCTGTATGTCTTGTGTTACAAATTGTTAGATACCTATTTTTGCTGATGTAAAGATGTTCTCAACTGCCTACTCATCCACCAGAAGGACTTACCAGCTATTTGGGATGGCTTGCTGATTTCCCTGACTTTAAACTCTCTTCTTGCAGAAAGGAATACCACATTAAGGCCATGTAAAATGTCAATGGACAGGGGTTCTTGCACCGAGGCATTTCAATTATCCGGCTCCCAGAGAAAGAGATGAGATATATTTTGTAGAAAACACACAGTATGCATGATGACGGTGAGTCTCATTACTATGGAGTAGGTACCATTTAGGACACTTGGAGGACAGAGCTGCTGCCAGTCTATGGGAAGGTGTTTGAGGTAGTGGCTTCAGCTACCTGTATCTTTTTTTTCAATTATCTCATTGCTATAGAAGTTAGTAAGTTAAAGAAAAAGGGTATGACTGGATTGATCTTAAAGCATTTGAATAACACATTAAGAGCACTGTGTATGAACTGATTTTCAGATACAGATCATTTCCTCAGCTCTGATGCCATAGGGAACTCTATTGCTCTGTGAAACCAAGTCATGAAGGACTCTATTAGCTATGTTATGGGATAATTCAATACTAGAGAGAAAGCTAACACAGCTTTGATCCTTTACTGAGCCAGCACCTAGTCAGCACCATGGAATAACAGTGATTATTGACTGTTTATCTTGTAAACTGTCATTAGTTTTAATTTTCAGAAGTCCAGAGCAAGGCAGAGGTCTAAGAAAACAATCCCATGCTTTCATTTCTACATATTCCCATCTCTGTATAAATTCTGTACTGCATACTGAGAGCTATCTGAAAACACAATAAATAGGGAGAGAATAGACCCACTTCACCATGTAGTGACTGAATTATGCTCCTGTGAAACCTTATATCCAAAGCATCCAAATACAGGAAATCCAAAGCATTTTCTATAGCATACAGCTTTAGCTTGGTCACTGCAGCTGGCAGCTAGTTAACACAGATAAACAAGCCACTCCTTACTACGGTGGGTTTTTCCAGGAACAGTGTCATTTTGTTTTATTTCCCTGCCAGGCTTAAATAGCAAACACTTAACATAGAGATTATCCTTATCTTCCATTTGCTTTTTTTTCATTGCCTTCCACTTACTTTATTCTACATGAAAGCACTATGTCACCTATTTAAAGAGTTTGAATTTATTAACAAAATAACTTATTAATAAAACAATTTGTGCAGGTCTAATGCATGTATCAGTATATACTCCTTGCTCTAAGACTCCACTGGTCTCAACTGGAGTTGAGAAAATGGAAGTTACGACTAATTTTTCTGTGCTAAAGAACTTATTTCCTTGGGGAAGGATTTAGATTCTGGACTCTTTTTTTGTGCATGTACGGTAATAAAAAAGTGCTTCACAGTTACATAATACTTCAAACTTAGTAAGGGATCAGATCACCCTCTGTGTAAGAACAGGCACAGAATTGATTGTACCTTATAGCAGGACCTGACAACATGACAAATGAGCAAAAGGGCTAGGAAGGCAGGTAAAAATGGAGAGCCAAATACTTCTTGCAGGTATGCTGGTGAGCAAACGCTGCATTGCCCTCTGCAGCCTTACTGATTCAGGAGGTTTCACACAAGAGGGTGGAAAGATTTTTCCGAGAAAACTGTACTGGCAAGGGCTGTTCCCCAAGCAGCTGCTCCTGTGGCCACGGGGCTGGATCTATTTCACAGCGTTAGGACCACCCTCTAAGCCTGCAGCAACAGCACTGAGAGTGCTGATCCATCACATCGTGTGATGTGACAGAGCGTGCCTGTCCCCCTTTTCTGCATTCCCATCCCCTTCTCCCTCTTCCCATCCACAGGCTCGATCCAGGCCCTTGCAAGAGCTTTGGGGACCTTCCAGTAAGTCAAGGGGACAGAACAAGTGATAAAAAGAGAGCAATGCCCCATCCTTCTTGATGCTTCTGCACCCGCCGAAACAGAAAAAAGACCTGGTCCTGTATCCCTGATATACTTGCCTATTAAACACAGATTGGCAGGAACACTGTTTTTAGAATGTTTTGGTTTGTATGCAAAGCATAGTTACATCACCCAAAAAATCCAAGCAAATCACTTCAACTACTATGTGAATTAAAAATGAGGTGAGGAGTGGTGCAAGAATTAGTTCCATTTCAGAGACTGCCACTGTATAATGATATCTTTCAGTGGTAAACTACAACAGTCATTCTCACAGCATAGTTACTAGAACAAAAAGCAAATAAACATAGTTAAAATTGCTGACTAAATGTCATAAAATGGCATGGCAAATTAATGTAGTAAAAATATAAATTTAAGGTCCATATCATTGGGTGCAGTTTTCACAAAGTTGTGCAAAAAAATCTCTTTCAGAGGTGCAAGAGTCAACAACAACCACCTGGCACAGGTGATGGAGGAGCCGATGARGAAYAGTGCTCTGCTGGACCTCAAACAAGGATGGGCCGGTTGGGACTGTGAAGATTGGGGGCAGCCTTGGCTGTAGTGACCATAAGATGGTGGAGCTCAGGATCTTGAGAGAAGGGGACAAGGCAAAAAGCAGAATCACAACCCTGTACTTGAGGAGAGCAAACTTTGGCCTGTTCAGGGACCTACTTGGAAGAATCCCATGGGAGACCATCCTGGAGAGAAGAGGRGTCCGGGAGAGCTGGTTGATTTTGATGAATCACCTTCTTGAAGGTGATGGGTCCATCCCTGTGAGCAGAAAATGAAGCAAGGTGGCAGGATTTCTTCATGGAGAAACAAGAAGMTCCTCACTAAATTCAAACATAAAATGGAAGTGTACAAGAGGCAGAAGCATGGAGAGGTGACTCAGGAGGAATATAGAGACACTGTCTGAGCTTGCAGGAATGGGGTTAGGAAAGCCAAAGCCCATATGGAGCTGAATCTCATGAGGGATGTGAAGGGCARCAAGAAGAGCTTCCACAAGTACGTCAGCAGCAAAAGAAAGGCTAGGGTCCTCTGCTGAATGGGGAGCCCACACTGGGTGCTGATCTGGGTGAAAAGGACATGGAAAAGGCAGAGGTACTGAATGTCTTCTTTGCCTCAATCTTTACCGGTCAAAGGCCCTCAGCAATCCCATGAGCCCTGGGCAATCTGCTCTAGTTGACCCTGTTCAGAGCAGGGGGGTTGGACAAGATGATCTCCAGAGGTGCCTGCCAACCTCAACAATTCTGTGATTTTATGATTCTTTAATCAGGACAAATTTTTGATGGATGTGTTATGATAAGATCTAGGCTCTGTGGAGGTTATTCTTTTAGATGACACTCCAAACAACAAATGTATGTGATAGCTACTTTCCCTGAATCTTCCCTTTATCACAGAGAAGAGCGGCAAAATTTTAAGCAGACTGGGGTGAGGTGGTGGACTGGGACAGGTGTCCCAAAGTCAGAGGCCTCTTGGTTTCCAACTGCCAGCAACTTTGGCTAAGATCTTCCAAAGACTGATTTGAATATTTAATGAAAAGCCTTGTAAGCATCTGCTACTAATCATAATGGATAAAGTTAAAAATGAAAAATTTCTTGCAAAATCAGGRCCTTGCAATATTGCTTGGGCTTTTAATATAGGTACTTGTCTGCTTGCAAGCTTGGAATGATTTCTGACCTGGCAAGGGTAGCCTGCACCCCATGGATAAAAAACTCTATGTGAGTGCCAAATAGTGCTGTGTTCTGCTGTTCCCTGTTTTTTCTTTTAAAAGCATAATGGATATAATGTCAACAGAATTTCATAAAGGGGTCACCTTCTGTTTTCTCTGTAGGAAAGGTCTTCCGTCCCCCTCAGTTATAATATTTTCACCTTATTTATTCTAACCCTTAGATTGAAGAGGTTTGACTGATCTTTCTCTGCAGTCTGTGACCTAGAGGACAAACCGTTTTGTTGGTCAGAGGACACAGAGTCTTCTACTTTGGTTTGGCTATCAGCCTGCTGTGTGGCTTTGAGCAAGTTATTTCATCTTCTGAATTGCCTTTGTAAAATGGCAATAGCAGTACTGACATCGCTTCGAAAAGGGCTTTCAGATCTACTGATGAAAAGCTCCATGTAAGAGCCAGCGAGTAGGAACTGAACGTGCTGTGCTTCGGTGCCAAAGATCCAGCTTTCAGTGCCTGAGGAGATCAAAAACCCTCTGACGCAAGAATCAAATTCAGTAGAGATAAGAACATATTAATGTCATTATACAAGGCATTGGTAAGATTTTCCCAGCAGACCGTGTAAGTTTCTTGTTGGGCATGCTTAGAAAAGATTAGCCTAAACTGAAAAAGGTAGAGAAGAGGGCTGATATAATGATTAGAAAGGCCTCTTGAAAGAGATGACATAAATGACTTTGGCTTGTTCAGTCTAGCAAAAGCTTTGTTTTGTTAGAGGTTATGACTTCTGTCTAAAAATACACAGGAAAGAAGGAGGAGACCTGAACAAAAAAGAGGGAGAAGAAACCCATTAACCAATGTTGGCATGGGAACAAACAAGCAGTGCCTGCGGATCTCAACCAGAAATGAAAGATTTGTCCCCTTCGGAGAAGTAAGGTAGTTCGCACCTAAGCAAATAGTGTAACTGGACCACAGGGAAGTGTTTGGTCCATTTACAAACAGGGTTGCATGATGTGGTTACTCAAGAGAAAGTGTGTTATAGAGCCACTATCTGTTCTTCTGTGTCTGCTATTCGGTATTCCTTCTCACTTCCTACATCCACATCTACCTTGGCTGGTGTCACTAATGATGCYAACATGACCAAAGGTAAAGTGAAGGCCTGTAGACCTATGTTGTATTAAAGACCACTGTGTGGTTAATGTATTGTAACAGCATGCCCTTGACTTGGGCAAGGGAGGCACAGAATTACTTAAATGCGGCTTATAAGCACTGTAAAGACTTGGAATAAATGGTGAAACATTGYGACTGCAGTTAAAGCCAGTGCAAATGCAATTTTAAAAAGTTTCATCCAACAGGACAAATATATATGTGTATGTTTTGTAAGTGCCAAATTATTTGCACTAATCCTTATAAAATAGTCTTGTGAGATGACTAGGATTTTGCTTTTCCAGTTGATGAAATCAAAAGCAGATGGGATAACTGTAGCTGCCACAGATGTGGCAGCTATTTCTTCATAATCTGCCTGCCTTTGAGCAAACAGTAACATAGATGGTGAGATGCTGGATCCTGTCCAACAATGAAAATCTCTCCTCAAAGCTATAGTATGCTTTCAAGCTACAGACTTGTCTGGGCTCTGAAAACCCTGCTTTTGCAATCTAGTTTAACTCTGTCAGTGCTGCGTTTACAGTATTCAGACCTCAAGTACTCAGGGTCTGTGACAGGTATGGAAAAATTTTGCTTTCCCTCTCTCTTCACCCCAAATGGCCAGCACACTAGCCACCATGGAAGTTGTGTGCGGCAGTGTTTGAGGACCCTGCTCATGTAACTCATGTGGTGTGGGAGACCCAGCAGTTCACAGTCTTATCTGTGCCCCGAAGAATGAGAGGGTGACGAGAAGATGAGAGGGTGCAGAGTGAGGGGAAAGAGCAAAGCAAACATGTTGGACATAACTGTATAAATTCAACAATAAAAGGAAAGGAATGGTGAAAGGAAAGGGGTGCATCTTCCTTTCCAATTTCATACCAAAATTAGAAAACTTAGGAAAACTTCTCAAAAACTTGCAAATTTGAAAAACAGTTAATTTTTACAGCTTTTTTTTCAGCTGACCCTTAAGGGCTTGCCTACAGAATATAGTAGTAAGTCATTAAACCCGGAAGGAGGTTAACACAGGTAATTTGGTCTTTCCAGCACCTTATAAATTAGTAGATCTGATGATCTTAGCATCCTTTCCCTAGCTGGATGTGGTTGTGGGATGCTTCACAGGAAAGTGCAGAAGCCCAGGTAATTAGTAATTACGGAGTAAGATGCCCCAGGGGAATTTTCTTCTTCACTCCTGTCATTTAGTAGTCAGGTTATGCCCCAAAGCACAGGTGCTTAATTACTAAGAGCTTCCATAGGCTGCACCCAAATTTTGGAAAATTTGTGTTCCTCTTCATTAGCTCCTTCTGTGTTGGATCTCCCTGGCTGCAGTCGTGGTGGGAGTGGGGTGAAAGAAGGCTAGCTCAGCAGCATAACCTCTGAGGAGCACACTACTACTTAAGCTGACCGTTGTGGGGCTGGAGCTCTGACCAGCTGCAAGAGGCAGAGCTCCAGGCAGCCACGCTGCTCTCTCATATAAAGGGCACCTCCCTTCTTTGCCATCCCGGCCAGTCTTTCCCGGCCTGTAGCCATCCATCGCAACACTCCAGTTGTCACATCTCCATGATCCCAATGAGATCATAGACCTGCAACTGCACACAGACCTCTAATTCCACCTGCTTGCTCCTCATGCTTCATCCTTAGCGTGCAGGCACTTCTATATGGTGTGCATACATCTGAGGTGACCCCACTGCAACCCTTTATGAGGCCTCTCCTGTTCACTCCTTTGCTTGCCCACCTGGTCCACCACTTCCTCACTTGACTCTGGTTGTCATCTCCCTCCTGCGTCACTCCGAGTTTAAAACTCTCCTCACCAGGCTGTCAAAGATGCTCCACTTAGGCTGGTGGATCTCATCTCTTCCAAGCAGTCCTTGATCCTCCAAGACAGCCCCATGGCTGCAGAAAACAAGCCCCTGTTGCTGACATCAGCTGTGCAACCAGCTGTTCACACACAGGACTCATCCGCTCCTCCTCCAGCCCTTCCATCTCCCCGGCAGGAAGGAGGAGGCACCACCCGGGTCCCCATGCCCTCAGCCATCTCCTCCAGAGCCACGTAGTCATGCCTGATACACTCCAGGTCTCCCCTGGGCCTATCAATCAGGGAGATCTTCCTCCTTTTTTCTTTGAGACTTTGAAGTCTTACTTAACTTGTAAAACAGACACACACACACACACACCCCCAGTTTGTGCTTGAAATATCCCACAGGATAACCATTTTGGGGCACTGGTCTCTCACCATGTGCAACCTAGAGCTCTGTCAGGCTTAGTGCTGTTCTAACAAAATACATCCCGTGTTGGCCAAGTGGGAGGAGTGATTATGCTGTACAAGGTGCACGGCAGCAAACACCTGTCTTGCGTCACAGCACAAAGTGAGATAAAAATCACAATGGAACAGCACACATAATGATCAATAAACAGTGAGCCAAAAGCGTACCTATGGCATACACAGTGGGCAGAAGGGAAGGGTGGGGGGTATTTGTGAGGGCTGAAAAACTCCGTTTTGATATATAATGTTTGCTTTCAAACTTGCGTATCGCTACTATATAGTAGTGATATACATAGTCTATATAGTTTATGCAGTTTAGATTTTCATTTGTCTATATTTAGCAAGGTGACATCTGTGTTTTGATCTTTGTGGAGGGCAAATATTTCATATTTCAAGACATTTTAAGACCCAAGTCTTAAATGAAATCCTGCTGTGGATGTAAATCACAGYGCGTGTCTGTGGCTCTGTAAAAAGAAAATCTGCAGTTAGCTTGAATKTTTTTACCAGTGCTCTAGATTGCCTTAGAAAACAAAGATGAAGCCTAAACAAGGAAAAGAGAAATCAGTGCTGAAATTATCTGAATATTTAAAAATTGTTTGATGTGTATAAAACAGCCAATCCTGGAAAGGGTCTTCCAAATTAAAAATCTCCCTCAGGAAATGTGATAAGAGGTATCAAGATGGCAACTTGTGTGAATTTCACAGTGAGGACTCTGAGTGACTGTGAAACTAAACTAGCTCTTAAACCTACATCTGCACAGCATGAGGCACTAAATGAATGAGTCCTGGCAGCRGCAGCACTATCGACACCTGTGCTGCTGCACCCCTGCAGGCAAAGGCAGCAAAGCTCCAGTTCCTTCGCTCGCTCTATTTGGACTGCTGCCTCTTGCTACTGCTTTGCATGGACATTTCTAAATCGCACCAAGACCTGTTCGCCTGCAAACAGTTGCCTCAGGGTTTTGGCAGCTTGCAAAATGAAGGCACCTGCTTGGCACAGATTTCCCCACATCCCTCTGCCAAAGGGAAGGAGGCAAATGCTTGTTGATGGACTCTTCATTCTCTGGGGCATTGCTCCTTGTGCTGAGATAGTGTCTAGTTTTTTGGAGGGTTCAACCCTGAAATAAGAGGAAATACATATCTGTCTGGCTTCTTATTACCAGCAGTGTCATCACATGTCTTTGCAGCTACTCAGGTGAGTCAGGAGAATCTGTATAGTCACAAAAATTATACAATTCATCACCCAGCTCTACATTATTTTTGCATCCGTTTGTGGCATGGGTTAGCAACCATAGCAATGAAAATGCACTGGGAAAATCTTATGTAGAATAAAAGACTTAGAAAGACACTTGAATGTTTGCATTCTTGAAGGATGGGTGGAAAAGGATATCTCCTTGGATTCAGGTCAGTCCAGGGCTCTAAATATAAACCAGTGTTACTTACATCCACCTCTTACATCCTAAGCCTACCAGGCACCACCTGACATTGCAATTGCCATCTGTGGCCTGACCCTAAGGCTGAGCTGCCTGCTGCTTGCAGCAACCCGTCTCTTCTAGGAGGTGTCAGGGCTGTCTGGAGCTCTCTATTGCAGCTGCAAAATGGGAAGCTCCTCTCCACCTGGTCAATCTGTATCCTAGACAGTGCCCCATCTTCACGTGTACCTGCTGTTTTCCTGGAGCATCATGGTGCTGCAATGACTGGGTTATGGATAGTTGCTGCTCCAGAGCCCCCAGCAAGGGCTTTTCCAGGGTGTCTCCTAGTATTACTATTTTTTTTTTCCAGAAAGTTGGCATTATTGAATCACTGTCAAAGTCAGAGGCACAATCACCTGAACACCCATACCCAAATGAGGTTATAACCAAAGTACAGCAAAGCCTTGAGGGTGGGATGGAATAGAAGGTCAGATTTTTGTGAAAAGAAACTTTTTGGTATAACAATTGTTACTAGATGGTAACCAGTGGCTTTCAAAAAATAAAGTGTTGTGGCTTTGAAGAGTTTAAGTCTGCTATAGGCATAATGTCCTCTGTACTAGCATCTACATTTTTAGGTAAAAAACTGAAGGAAGAATGGTTCTACAGCTTTTTTTTTCTTCTTCTTCTTTCTTTTCCCATTAAGGGTTTATAGCAAAACATTAACATAGGAAAAATACACTTGAGCAGCAGCAGGCCAGCAGTGGCTAGAAGATCAGGATGTTTGTCTCCTCTGTGTCTTGCAGTCGCTGCTCTCATAGTATATTTCTGGTCACACACGGGGATCAGGGCTGGCAATCTGCGGCAGCTCACGGGGGGAATAACAACCTGTGCAGCTGCAGCATGCAGATGGCATCAGCCCGCTGTCTCTGGGAAGTCAGAGGTCCATCCCAAGCCCCATCACTGCTTGGTGAAAGTTTTTCCAAGGAAAACAGCCAGAATCACTAGTCTGAACCTTTCTTTCAACTGAAGCATTTCTTGGTCGGCTGGGGATGTTAGTACAAGAGACAGCCAGAGCCAGGACTCAAATTAATCCCAGGCAAGGTTGGTTTAACACGGCAGAGAAGTGATGGAAGCAAGGAGTTTTTCCTTCTTCTCTCGCAGCGATCCCGTGGAGCTGTGCTGCACAAGGTAAAATATTACCTGGTGGACAACCTGATGAGTCCTGCCCTCTTTGCTCAGAAACAAAGAAGGGGAGAAGCTCGTGTTTGATTAATGGGAAGTATTGTCTGTGTATAAATAACTGAGCCCCTTCTGTGTGAGCTGGGATGAGGAAAGGGGCAGATATGTTAAATTTCATTTGTTTTTGCTCACTGCCATTCACAGCTCTCCAAGATGGACGGGGTGAGAAAAAGAGCATGAGGCTTATTATTGCCCTTCTCTTCTTGGAGACAGCTTTTAATCATTATCTGCTACTGTGGCTGCACCCTTACAATACAGATAAGTAAGGCTGAAATGAAGCGTTGCCCCTCCCACAAAATTGGGGTAAAATTAATTTTCTTAAAGAAACCTTGCGTTTTCAAAGTATTTGTGCCATGCAAGAACCGGTTGCTTCCCACAATTTTCTGACCGATATCCTTCCATTCACATAAGAATTATCTCCTCACCCGAGCTTGTGAAAGCAGGGTGCTGCTTCGCAGGAACTTGCCATGTGCTTTGGCCGTGCTGCTACAGCCACCGTTAGAGCAGATCTAGCCCTGTGGGTGACGAGGTCATGGCTAGTTTAGCTACTGGCTCCACTGGGAGCAGGTCTGGGGGTCAATGTCCGAGGAAAACTTCCTCAGCACCGCCGTCCCGGCCCCGCGGGAAGATGTGCGTGGTGATGGGACGAAGTAGGTAGGACCTCATCAYCCCTTCCAAAAAGCAGGGGAGCCAGCCACCCACAAAGCGATATTTCAGAGGCAGTGGTGAGCCCGAAGCAACCGAAGACACATGAGGAAAACYGAGTAAAGGTTTTGAAGTCTGGGTGACAGAGGTCCTCCCTAAACCATGGTTGTGGGAGGCTTTGAGCTGCGGGAAGGAGGCAAGGAGCGGGACGCACTGCGGCTGCAGCGTGACTTTCGGGCTGGGGCACGCAGGAGGGGAGCGGGCACTGGGGTTTGCTATCAGTGAGGCCYGAGAGAAATAATTAAGAATAAAAAAGGCAGAAGTCACAGAAATGGTCTTTCCCTTCCCTCTGCCCCCCCAGCCCCTTCGTGAAATACTAAGAGCAGCATTAAGACACAAGCCTTATTGCAGGAGACGTTATTTGTCATAAGCAGCTCCCGGGAACATGCTGACCTCCACTGGCACAGGGGCTCTTTCTAGCACTTCGTAGTCTCAGARCAAGATGAAATTGTACTTTTACTGAACTATCAAGACATCCCATCCTGAACAAGATGTTGCTCAGGGAAGAATAAATTCAGCATCATTAAATTGTGCATCTACACATGTGTAGCCCACCAGGCAAAAATCAGAGAGCAGCTCCTGCGTGTTTGTGTGTTACACAGACAACAGATCTTTTAATTAAAAGCACAGACTTCAGAATACTTGTTTATAGCCTTTCATGTTTTGTCTTTAATAATTTTACAAGAAGAAGGAAAGCAGATGGAAAGCCATAAATATGCAAGTCAGAACATATCTTGTATTTCATCTGGTCAACCTGTGATACTTTGTCACTTCTGGTGATAGTAATGGTTGCAGGGAGTTTACTTAACAGGGTTGAAAAAAAAWTATTATTATTACATGAAAATATAATGCATAATGCATTATTATGTAAGGGTATAATGCATAATGAAGATATAATACATCAGCAGAGCATAAATATATTCAGCTATTCTGGACAATTTAAAATGATGGAAGTATCTCAGGGTTTGTTTTCTAAGAATTGACATTCCAGTCTATAGTTAACGGAAAACTCTCCACTTTTTCCTCCACTCCCCACTGATATGTCCAGAAGGATATGTATTAGCCAAGGGGAAATTGTAAAAAAAAAATAATAATAAATTAAATAAATCAGCCCCAGGATTACAATTTTAATTTGGTTTGTTTGAATATTTTTAATATCTTTCCTGTGCACATTCAATAATACAAAAAGTTTCTTACCTAATATTCAAAGATTTCAGGCCTGTGGTTTTTCTTGGCTTCAGGGTAAGTGATCGCTCTTATCCCCAGCCTCCCCCACAGCAAAGGAATGGTAAACATCATTCATAAAAAATCTGAAAAGTCACTGTCTGCAGTCACAATACCCTGTATCACTTTGTGCTCCAGATGGAAAGGTGGCATTAAAGAACGCGGCTAAAGATGCATCCCGTGCACACTGCCCAGCAGTACCATGAAGAGGGAGCCAGGACAGCACGTTTGCCAGGAGCAATCTCCTACTGGGGACATACTTGGAGAAGCAGTGGCACTAACCTGTGCAAGGTTGTGCTAATGCACCTATTCTGCCTCCAGTATTGCCTCCAACTAAATTCAGAGCAAACCTGGGACCTCTGTGCAGATTCTGGCAGACAATTCCTAAGTGCTTTTGGGAGGCACATTGGTCTTTTCATTGAGTTCGTTTGATTTACAGTTGTTGTGCGTGCAGTGCCTTGCATCTGAGACTACTGAAAATTTTACAGACTTCTATGGACTGAACATTTCTGTATTTCTAATGCATGTCTGCCTCCTGCAATGGTGCAGATGAGTCATCCTGGACACACACACGAGCACAGAGTTGATACCTTGGCCAGCCCCTGTTTCCTGGCCTTGTCCATGCCACCCATGAGGGTCATGCCCAGTCGCAGCCCCACAGTGGATGACATAAATTTGAAAGGGTGTGTGGGGTGCAACAAATCCTCTTCTTCTCTTCCCGGGGAGGTGTGCTGGGAGCCCTGATCCTCCAGAACAGCTCATTTCTGCCTGCAGAGGATTGCAGTGCGGCCCATCAGCAACCACGGAGTTCACAAGGACTGTGGCCACCAATTCACTATCCACTAGGAGACACAGCTCTTTCCTTAGATTTCCAGAGACATCCATAACCCTGGATGCAGCAAGTGTCTCTTTACTGTTGGGATTAACAGCTGCAGAATGAGCAATGGCACTGAACAATAGTATAGATAAAACCCATTCTAGCAATATTTTGAGTGTCTTGATTTTGATCAGCTCTAGTTTCTAGTACAACTGAGTTCATGGCAGGCAGTAACTCATGTTCAAATTCCTCTCTGAACTCAGAAAGTTATTTTCATTTTACAGTAGGGAACTGAGGCAAGAGGTTGAGCAACTTATTAGAAGTCAGTCAGAAAAGCAGTGAAATAGAAAGAGCCCAGACCTTTGAAATCTTAGTCCAGATAATGAATCGCAGAATCATCCTTCCTTTCTTCTCACTATGGATGACTGCTGTGATCCTCTGAATTATCTCAGCATGGCTTTATTGTTCAAATAAAGGAAATCTTTTAAGAAAAAGGTGGATATAGTAGGGTCTTGACTTTTAAAGAAATTTAGATACCAACTGCTGTGTTCTCTTAAATGATTTTAAGCATCCGGCAAAGTGTATATTAAGAAATCAGGCACCTAATTGAGCTACATACTTACCCTAATGCCACTGAAGCCTAAAATCTGCCGATGTGCATTTTCTGCATCAGATGTAAATTCTCTGTAACTAGTAGACATTAAGAGGGATGTATTTTCCTACATGCTACCAACAGTGGGAGCTGTACCAGGCAGTTAGGAACCAAGGCCACTACGTAAAGCTATGCCAGCTTTAATTTTAGTTGAGT
This sequence comes from Apteryx rowi, assembly GCF_003343035.1. Lineage (NCBI taxonomy): Eukaryota > Metazoa > Chordata > Aves > Apterygiformes > Apterygidae > Apteryx > Apteryx rowi. The sequence goes on from NW_020447897.1 coordinate 1,155,518, forward strand.
ACTGAGATGGCCCAGTCTGCAGTGGCTACCCTGCTGTGTTTTGAGCTGCTGGGTAAAGAGCCCACTCAGCACAGCTTATAGCACAAAACCAGCCTGTGCATGACAACATAAACTATAGATGCACCTTTGATTGTAGCATGCATGAACTTTGCTACTAATCAACTGAACATACTGAGTTGCCAGTGCAACTAATTTCTTAACATTTGCTGTTTCAGCAATCCCTTCCAGATAGCAAACTTGTTCACTAGACTGATTTATCAAAAAGGTAAACAAAAAGAAGGGAAATTCTGTCAACAACCATCCATTTAAAAATGAGAATAAATATTGCAGAACATTTTGCTGCTGTGTTTACCCTGTGCTGAGCAGGACCATCAAATTAATTTGTGGCTTAAACGCTCTAGAAAGCTTTGCCAATCAGGCACAGTCCTCATTATAGCCGCAGGGAAGAGACCAGTTTCAGTGTTCTCCAACTCTTCTGAGAAATGCATATGTATGTTTCATAGTCTGTCTAAGCAAATTGTAATGGCAGAACACCAGCTCCAAGGCTCTAATTCAAAAGCTATTGAAAATGAACGAGATTCTCTCCATTGACCTCACTGGGTTTTGGACCACAGCCTGAGTTGTTTCTGTGCAAATCTATCCGGACTGAAGCATCCAATGCTGTATGTTTTTCCAAACACTCATGTTATTATAGGAGGATAAAGTATTCTGCTATATTTCTTTTTCTAGACCAGTCACATTCTCCCTCAGATGTTGCTGTAGAGCCTGGCACGTCATCTAAGAAAGTTGTTAGATTCCATCTTTATGGGGAATCTTGAAACTTTCCATTGTCTTCTAGCCAGCAGCCAGGTCTGGCATATCTTAAAACTAGATCACTAAGATAAGCTGCTTAAAGCTGCTGATAAACTTAGAGTTAAAGCAATTTTTTGGAATGAGATCTAAGAGTGAAATTTATGATTACGGCTTGATTTGTCCTCAGATGTCATCAAGAATTTGCTGTCTAGCCAACATGGTGAATCATGATGGCAAACAAACTTATCCATAGATCTGAAGTAAGAACTAGTGTATCCCTCTCTTTCCAAAGCTTTCCAGGGATTGTTGTAACTACACTTTTCTCCTCTGTAAGTTTTAGTTTATTTCTATTTTGCCTGATTGAGGTATTGTACAATGCTTACTACTGTATAAAACAATTTGTCAAAATACTTTTGAGAAGAGGTGTATAGCTATAAATTTCTCAGAACTGCTGGACCTCTGACTAGAATATTATTATTCTATYTTTACATCTGTGGATGAATACGGTTGCACTACCTCCACACTTCAAACACTGCACAGATTTCCCTCTATCTTACCATTCCAGCTTTACTTTTTAAGGTGGGAAAATCTATTTACTCTAAATTGGGTGGGTCTAACAGAACTGCCATTTTCCACACACCTCACAGCAGATCAAGCTCTGTTTGAGGCAGTTACAGTTTTCTAGGGCCAAAAAAAGTAAATGCTGTGTTGTACTACACAACAAGAGCGAGGAAACAGGCAGATCGAGGCAAAGAGCTCAGCTGTGAATGGATCGTGTCCTTCCTCTGGATTACCCTGCCTCATCGCCCAGTGCATGTACTTTATGCCAGCACTGTGTAAAGCAGGAAATAGTATTTTCATTATGGGCTGTCTTAAACTCTTCATAGCTTGGATATAGTCTTAGCATTACTACAATTTTTTTTAAAAAATAAGGGTCTTCAGACTCCCCTGGCACATGACGATGCTTGAAAGAAAATTGAACCGTGTGGCCCAGGGAGTTTCCTTGGAGACTAAATAACAGCAGCAAATAAATACATGAATGAGAGCACTGGTTGGAGTGCAGCTGTTTGGACTGTACATCCAAGGCAATGGAAAGATCAAGGAGAAGGCAAAATGGAGATCTCCATGTAGACTGAGAAAAAGCCAAGTGATGTTTTGACTTGAGTGCTGTCTGAGAGATGGATGTGGTCAGAAACAAGGARAAGCTCTCCAGTAATTTAATGACCTGTGCTCCAAGACCTGTGAGTGGCATATACTTTTCTTTTAAGTAAATATGGTATCAGATGTGCTTGACAACCACTCACCAATGATTCCTCTTCCTCTAGGAAAAGACCTGGGCAGTTCTGAACTTTGAACTCACCAAATCAAAAGTGGTACAGAGGAAAAGAAATCGGTGTCTTTCTGGAGTTCTACAAAAATAGACACCACATCTTCCCATTTTCCAGTTCTGTGTTTAGCACTGGCGTTACCTTCAGAGTCTGGAAGTCGCATGCAAATCGTATATAGGCTGTCTTCAAAACTGATGTGAATAGTTCACAAAACATGGTGGAGTTTCTATTCCAGTATTTAATATAATCATGAGAACACTTTGCATAGTATTTTGTAAATCCTCAGAAATACATACCTGCTAAGATCAGTGAGATTCTAGTGTGTTTAATTTTAGCTGCTTGGTGGAGCTATTTTTCAGGCAATGAACAGGGGAAATGAGCTTGTTAAACACTCAAGGAGAGGAAAAAATCTTAAAGGTAACATACATTTTGACAGCATCCTTTTAAGTAATTATTGTGTTTTTCCTTGAACTCCTTCGTACGTTATTTATAAGCTATATCACAAAAACCCTAAACCACATGAAAGAGCAATTTACAAGCAATGAAATCTATATTAATATCTGAAAAAGTGTGTCTCCTAAAATATCAAGACAAACAACTCTGCAGTGTATTCTTTTCAGGTCTACCCTCTTCTCCCTGCCTCCCTGAAACAAGAGAGGAAAAACTGAGGGAAAGCTTTCTATGTGGGTGCAATTCACTACAAGCCCAATTCTTCAAAGTGCTCATTGTCCTCTGAATTTCAGGTTGACTCTTTATATACTACATAAACAGTATGTCTTACCACACAGCAGATGTTTGCTATACATTCAGTGGAAATTCTGTATACATACAAAGACATTCAAGGAGCACTTTCCCGTGCTTTTGCCAGTGCCTACCTCTGGAAGGGTTTTAGCTTTAGGGGAGAAAGTCCTTGTGGCTCCTGTGCCTGCAATCTGCAGTCTGAAATCTGCCTTGCACCTGCTGGAGTCAACGCAGCCCTAGAGCAACATGTAATTCTGTCTGCAGGATCACGCGGAAATCTCTGTACATTAAAAGTGAAGTGTAACAGGGGCTATGATTCCTCCACAAAATTCATCAGTGATAACATGGAGTCATGTGGACTTCAAGGATGCTTCATGGTCCTTATCTACTCATTTACTAGTGCTCTTGTCGTTACTGCCAGGAGAGATACTGCTTTGTTTCAACCTGTATTACCACCCATCTGCTCAAAAAAAGATGCAAATTCTTCCTGCATTTCTCTTGTGTCAGGGAACCAAAGCATTAGCTGTTAATCTTTACAGTCCTTCCACCTTAATAATGAAGGTTTCTGAGAGTTATTTTACTAAGCTAGCACTGGTCATATGGCAGAGTGGTTCTATATTGAGGTCTTAATTGATTATTTTGCCTTTCTTTTCTGTTGGTAAAGGAAAAAGCAGGAGGGGAAGGCAATGGTTATTTGGCCTTCAGCGAGCCTGGCACTTTCCAAAGCCCTCAGTCTTGCTCCTGCCAGTTGGACAGAATTATACGCCAGAAGACTAGTACACAGCTCTGTTGTAAGCCTGTAAATCTTATGGTCAAGCACAAAGCTGACAACACGAGTTAGAGGATAAAGCCTACTGCTTGGCTGGTTGAGGAAAATGTCTGAAGCAGAGCGGTGCCTTGTAGCTGAGCAGTGCCTTGGCAGGCTGTACGACACGTAAAGACTACTGTACCCTGCCACACAGCTAATAGAGTAACAAAAGGTATAGGGCATGTGGTCTCCGGTTTGGAAAGACAAAGTGTACAGCATTGTGTTCTCTGCTGAACTGCTGCCGACATCAAGCTTTTAGGATAATGCTTTATGCACAAAGAAAATTCACTGACGGATCCCTCCGCCCCCGTATTTTAGAAGAACAAAATAGTTATTAGGATTGCCACATGCAGAGAACATTGATTGTATTGCAGCATTTGGCCATCTAGTTTGAGGAGATGGAACAGAAATGGCCCCCACCCTCTGGATAGCAGTGAGTAGTGTTTTTCCATTAGATGCTGAAGAATGGCTGTCACCACCCTAATTAGTCAAGGCATTATTCAACCCAACAAAATGAAGATTTGTTTTCCTGGACTTTTCTCCTTAATTGTGATAGGGGTGCTGCATGTTAAAGAATAGATGATATGCTGCAGTAACGTTGCACTGACTTTGACCACCAGTCCCAATCCCGTGATCAGCAGGGTCACAGAGCACCCTCTCTCCTCCATCCTCCAAGAATACGGGTGTTCATTAAAACAAGCAAGTAAACCTTTAAAATGCTGTATTATACCACAGTGGATTGCTCTGGTTCTGTGCATCAGACTAGAACAATTGTCCTGCCCTTTTACTATTTGCCTATTCAATATACGGAATTCACTTGCATTTCTTAAAATACAAAGGACAAAAATAGAACCAAGGGAAAACCRTCATGAATTAAATACTAGGCTCCTAGTAAAGCCAAAAGGCAGCTAGATCAACACTGGCAAAACCACAGTTTTTTTCTTTTTTTCTGTGTCCACTAGTTCTACATGGGTTGCTTTGGGAGGTACCCCATGTCAAGCATCTCATAGAGTGTTTAAAAAGTTGTATAAATGGTTCAACATTTTTCAATTAAGCATCTTCCTGACAGGTGTGGAGACAACAGAGGAAATCATAATCTAAAGCATCAGCCTTGAGGCTGTRATGCTAACAACAATGCGTATCTGTAAAACTGGTGCACTGATTTGGCTAATCTGTAATATTCCAAAGAGTGCAATGTATTAAAAGATGAATTCTCCATCTTGCAGGATGTGGCAATATTCTATCAAAACTCATTTGTTACATCTTAAATCTAATCTGTACAGAAGTACAGCTGTCATCGAGCAGCTCTTGTTGCAGGACACTGTTCATAGACTCCTTGAATAAATATAGCTTTGCTTGCCATTAGGCAAAATATTGGGATAGGAGTGGAGTGGCAGCTTTATACTTTGCAGAGGCCTTGGGGCTGAGTAGTATAAGCACTACAGAAGCATTTTCCAGTTCAAAGATCAGACAGCCCAGTTTCTGACAGCTTAAAGTATTTGGGGGGAATATCTGTTCTCTCATTTTACTCTGTGATCCTAATGAATGGGGGGAAGGAGGGATGAGCCGTTGCAAAATTGTGCCTCATTTGGTCTAACCCACTCTTGAAGACCCAGAAAATAAGGCTGAAACAGTAGCAGCTGCAAGGCACATATGCTATGTCCATACCTAACAAGAGCTAATTCAGGCCMCAGCTGTACCTTGCCCTTCTGGTATTCCTTTCATTTTATCTACTTGTCTTGTATTCAGAAAGTCTGCTTCAAAGTATGTCAGGAATACTTATCAGCTTCAGTAAGTACATTCCACTTCCTGTAGCACTGCGTGCTAAAACTGCCTCTCTCCTTTCCTCTTGCACAGCAAAAATCTCATTAGCAAATCAGCTGAGCTACTTGCTTATGTATGCTAGTTGTATATGCTAGTTGTAGAGTAGTAAGCCATCTCTCAGCGCACCTCTTGGTRTACTGAAACTGAACTGATCTAAAATAGGTGGCGCAAGAAAAATAAAAAGCAGTGGTATTTCAAGCAGATGGTTAAGAAGAAAGAGGGAGAAAGTTTACGATCTTATCTTCTTTCACTGTACATGGACTTGTTTTTCTGCACTGTTCTGTCTCATGTACAAGACAGTGTTGTAAGGTAACAAGCCACTTGGGAATGATGTAGAAAACTCAGCAATGATGACTGCAATTCAGGAGAGAGYTGGCCAGCCAGTTTCTGTCAGCAAGCTTTACATAGCTTAAACAACAACAAAAAATGCTACGCCCCTACCCCCACCGAAAAAAACCCACTAAAAACCCAAGCTCATTTGGCAGCTCAAAGCAAACAGAAAGAAAGCATGTGAAACCATTATTTAGAATGGTCAGTGCTCTTGGAAACACTTTCTTGTCCAGTAGCAGCAAATCTTCCTATTCAAATAAACTACACAGCTAAGTACCCCAACTGGCTATGAAAAGAGCACTTTATTGTAGGCTTGTAGTACAAAACAATTTAACACCAGATCCCATTTTTCATTCATGGACTGAAGTAGCGTAGCTGAGGGAAGTGAAGCAACTGTTCATGCACCTTCCATTCATGCAAGTATCAGTTAGGATCCACCAATCAGCATAACCAAAAGCTATGCTAGCACATCAGATCCCAGCGAACAAAAAGAAACACCTTCTGAAGGCATCCTGCTATCTGAAGTCATACTGCCATAAGGATCTGTTCTTGGTCTCCAGGTAAGCTAGTGGCAAGATTCCTCCACTGATCATTGTGAACAGATTTAGGTACTACCTGAGAAGCCTACCTGACCTACAAGAGTGCACATGCTGAGCAATGCCATTTCACCACACAGGGACAATGCTGTACACAGTATCATGAACTGAGACTTGGAATTGGTTCAGTGGCTTATGCAGTTTCCAGAAATAGAGTTATTTTGTAATCTGGTTCATACATCTACCAAAAGTTTAATTCACTAATTCAAATGCCCCACTTTCTTTAAAAATACTGGTAGTGTGGCTTAAGTAGTTGTGTGGTTAAAATCACCGACAAATCACATACATACACAAAAAAACCTATATGTCAAACACATGTTTCAGGATGATTGCTTGTTAGACAAGAACATTCAGAAGAAGAACTTCTATACTGAAGTGGCCTTACACAGAGTCCTAAATTCTGTTGCAGGTAGTACTTTAATACAACCCAAAATAAGGAATGCTGACACACGTCTTTCCTCTAGATGCTGTTCCATGATTCCTGGCATTGGTTTGTTCTACGTGTTCATCTGACCTTGTGTGGTCCCAGCAAAAGTTGTGCAGACAGATATCAACGCTGACAGACAGGAGACTTTAGCTCTGAGCATTCAAGTCAGATTTGTATTCCAGTCTTTCAGCCTAATTTCACTCCTCAGTGTGAGGTCTGTCCCTCTCTTAGGATTAAATATAAGGAAGTTCTGCAGTATCTTTCCTCTCAGTAACAGGGATTAGTGGAGAGCAAGGCATGTCACAGGGAGTAGGTCCAAGTGGTACACCGATTTTCCTCTTTCCATTGTAGGTCTGCTGACCATTACACAAGCAAATCCTTGRCTCACTTTTCAACAACGCTAGTGCCACAGGAGTCAAGCAGATTTTAGTGAGTGTATTGACAGCGTATCCCTTCTTATGGACATATAACATAAGGGATCTAATCCAGCAACCTTATTGCTAGGCAGAAGTTTCATTATCACAGAAACTATTGATCTACTCAACAGTGCTCATCACTGTCAGTACTACACCAAACTGTGAAGTAAAACACACACATTGTATGTACATTAAACAGATGTTTAGTGCACTGAAGGTGCTACATGGCCATTTCTGCATGTCTCAAAGTCATGTGTGGCCAATTTGACCTAAATCAGCTGACAAAGATGTTCCCAGATAGTTCAAAGTTTCAGCTGTTGTTGGGATAGTTCCTGCTACAAGTTCATGCCATCTTGATAACAAATATATATAAAATATATATAACAGATATATAATCCGGAGAGCAAAGTGTTTGAACTACTCAGCTTTTAACATCTCTTTTAGAAGGAGCATGCTCAGCTATTTAAAGACTGCTAGTAAATGTGGCTTGATTGCTAGGAAAACATTTATTGCATTAAAATGCTAAACAATATCCACAGGCTGTTTTTAAGGTTTAATTTGCAGTTTCTATTATTTAATGTCCGTGTTAGCATGACTGTCAGGCAGTGATCTTGTCCAATGTCAAAAACAGAGTTAAGCTCAGCTTGTTCTTGGAAGGGGTTTCTGCAGGGGAACAAAATACTACACCTTACAAAGCAACGACAATCTCTCAGGAGATGGTATTATATTATGAAATGCTATTGTATTATTAAATTTAGTAAATCTATGGCTCCTAAACCTTTTGGCATGAGACAACTAAGAAAGTCTCCAATTTCTGGGTGTGATAGCACACTGATAATTAAATATGTGGTTAGAAAAAACATAAGGACCCCTATGAGCAGGAACTGAGTAAGGCCTGTATGGTGAAAAATAATATGGTCCTAATAGGTGGAGATTTAATGTTTGAGGAAAAAAATCCTTCAAGGTTTGAGCTATGCAGTGACTTCTTCCCTAGGAGGTTGGTGGCAAATGCACAGAAAGTAGAGGTATTTTGCTGAACGGAGCTTCTTCTGCCTCAATATCACCCTCTTATTTCAGGTTAGCTGAACTGTAGCTTATCTGAGCCAACCTTCTGCAGAGACTAAGGCGTTCAAGAGAAAACACCTTAACCAGGTCAGAGATTGAACAGCAAACAAGCCTGCTGCTTCTCCTGCTCTGTTCCTAGTTGTCATGCCACAACCTTAGACCAGTCATTACTTGCTCAAGCTTGCTCTGAAGCCAGGCCTCTGGTGGATGCCACAGGAAAATGAAGCCCAGATGGATAGGCAATGTAGACTTACTTATTTTGGAGGGTTTTCTTCACCTTTTAGGAAGGACTGGTCTTTTGATGCAGGGTCCACACCTTATGAGGAACAGTGTAAGCCCAGGTAAATAAGCTCTGATGAGGAAGAAACACACTGTTTAGGTATGATCAGGATTATTATGAACATTTCTTAACACAGTTAAAGTTCAGAGTTTCTTATGAAATTAAGTTCTACTATCTCCTGCTTTCTTCACTGTTTCCAGCCTTCTTACCTCTTTTTCTTTAAACAGCTGTCCTCAGAGCAGTTAGGGACATGGATATAAGTCTTGTCTTGCACTACATTTGCAGGATGCATCCTTCTAGATTTAATACRCTAGAAAATTAAGAAAATTTTCTGCAAGCCTGCAACAACAACAACAACAACAAAAAGCAGAACACTGATTTAATTCTGTGCTTGTTTTTCAGCAGTGCTCAGTGTCTGTTCCCCATATTTCTTTTTTCAATAAAACTCTATCAGAGTGTTGCTGAAGTTTTTAAAAAGCAGTCACACTTTTAGTCCAGAAAAGACAGCTTTGTCCCAGGCATTTGCACTTTACAGATGTCATGAAGACAGGCTGGGTAGAGAGCATTTAAAAACTAAACAGCACTCTGTTGCATGAATATTAACAGGGTTTACTGATTGAAGCTTAATATGTTTATATAAAACAGTAGTAYGTCCTTGAGATGATATATGAGCACAAGATAAAGGCTTCATCGCTTGTGTTACTATTTAAGAGCAGAGACATCACAGTTTTCATATTTGATGTCTAATGCGGGGTTTGCTTCTGCAAGACTACAACAGGCCTAGAAGCTGTAGACAGGAGTCAGCCCTCCGCTCCTGCAGTTACAGGACAGCCACTAGCAAGCAGTCTAGCAGAAGTGGAAGGGGAGATGTGTAGGTCCTACTTGCTGTGTGCAGAGCGGAGACCAGAAGATAGAGTTTTCTCAAAGCTCACAATCAGGCAGTGCCAGGGCCGTCCCCACACACCAGTTGTCACAGCCCCGTGCACAGCCACAGGACTCCTTCCTTCCAGGAAAGGAAGGGCAGCACTGGGAGAACAACTTCCTTTGCATCAGGGTATATACTACAGTGAGTCTTCTGGTTATTTCGCAGAAACATAATGTGTGCATTTGTGGGCTGTATGATTTCAAAGGAAATCCAATTAAAAACAATAAAATTAGAAAGGCAGTCTGCCCACTTGACTTGAATTTCCTGTTTTGTTCATTGTTTGCATTTAAATGCTTACGGTCCTTTCATCAGTGACCACATCCACATCCAATATTTGGAAAGCAGTGAACATGGCATTGTTCATCTGTCCAGTGATCTTGTAGTTTAGGTCATTTTGCAGGTCAGAGTACCAGGAACACCTGAGCTAACAGTTTGCTTATTTTCCTCCTTCCCTCTCTGTAGGACAGTTTATTGTAGCTGGAGATGTAAGCCYGTCATCTAAGGTCCCCACTATTTGTCGTAAGGCAGACAAAGGCGAAACAGCCTTCCTGACTCAGTGCTATCCACTGGCTACTAAAACTAACTTGTCCTGATTCCCGATGTCAAACCACTGTACGAACAGCACCATTAAAAATTGGTCATTAAATGAAAGCCAGACACTTGCCACATCCCACACTTCATTAACTGAAGCCTCTGAGGTTTGTCTGTTATTCAGGCTGGAACCCTGAAATGGCAAAGTCGTCTCTGACTCGAGACAAAAGGGACAGCGTGTCAAACCTTGGCACCAGCGTTCATCCGTGCATCTAATGTTGCGTGAGCTAGCAGCRCCACGGATGACCTTGGTACATGCAGGACTGAGTCCTGACACAATTATTTCAGTAAATTTATTCAGTAGAATCGCGGGTCAAATATTTAAAGAAAAGAGATGAACCACTGAATCGTTCAGTACTTCTCTCAGAGGCAGCCTACGACTATGGGTTACTGATACACAATACTGATACAGTAAAGGGTAGAAATGCATGTTTCATGCTATGATATTATTTTTTTTGTTATCAACTCTGATAGGCCTGTACCCTACTCACTTCAGCATATGTACTGTTACAGAGCTGACCAAATATATGTCAAGGAAGATGCAAGGCCGTAAGGAACCTTACAACATCTAGAGCATTGAGGCAGGGTGGTTTTTTTAATTTTTAAATTTTAAAAAGTTACTACTTTTCACAACTTCTATGTTGGCTCCACTCCAAAAGAAGAGAGTCCTAATAATTCCAGCAGGCTTTGGCTCAGATTTGTTGTTTGCTGTCAACCTAATGACCTTGAACTGTCCTTTGACTCTTGCCATAGGAGGCTGGCCAGAGGACAGCTCTGTAGGAGCAGTCCTTGGTTGCCTAGAGCAGGGGGATTTAGAGTTCAGAACCAAAGATGCTATTTAAAAAGCAAGAGAAAATGCTGAAAGTGCTGTAGGACAAACAAGACATTTGTATGCTGCACAACATCTTGCTTTTATCTTTAAAAATAAACTCTTATATGCTTAGCAGCAAAGCACACAAGCTTCTTCTGGCTGTGAACATGTATAACCCTAYGGACAGATCTGAGAAATTTTGCCTAAACTGGTTTAATATGTCACACAGTCATGAGAAGAGGGGGAAAGGCCAGTAACAATCAGTTCCTGTGACTTTCAGTCTGGAGGCTGAGCAAGGGGAATACGTTTACCAAAACCGACTGGTTCTGAAAGACAATTCTTGGTACATCTGCAAATAAAACCAAAATGAACTAAAGCTCAGGACTTGTTTTGGGCTCCAGAAGAAAGTACTAAAGACTATCTATCTTCTACAAAAATAAAAAATAAAATCCCTACCTAAAGCAGAATCTGCAAAGCAGTGTATGCACAAAGACATTCTAGAAATTACTCCTGAGCACAGCGTTGTGCTGGTGGTCACAAGGAGAGGCAAGAGAGGCCATCTGCCATACAGGAGTCCTGCTAGGCCAGCACCATGTGGGCACCATGACAAGGTTGGACAGGCAGAAGTGCGCACTAATGACCAGAGGGAGAGGACACACACTCTTCTGATACCAGAAGTTTGTATTTCCACACAGAGCCTTTCAAAGGGTCAGATTAAGCACAAAAGCTATGTGCACTGTGCAACATCTCAGCTGCAGCAGAGGCAACACCTCTTGTCAGGTAGGAATCGTCACCAGGAGATGAAATGACCTATGGAAAGAGAGTGTATCAGGAACAGGATCTGATGATAGAGCCCTTATTCTTAGTCAAAGGCCTCATCCATGGTCTCCTGCTACCTACTGACCAGGTAGGTCAGGAAGAGCAGCCCACGCTTGGCTTTTCAGCAGAGGTGCCAGACTATAGATCAGGCAATGAAGCAAGACAGACCTTGCAGCAGCCCAGGCAGTATTTCTTGCAGATGCAAAGTGATTTGGAGTCCTTCCTCCCACTTCCAAAGAGGAAACATATAAATAGAGGAGGGGGGAATAACGAGCCACAGACTTTCAAGGTGGAGCTGAAGCTGCATCAGTTCACACTTACAACAGTGTGCTATTACGAATGTGAGGCGTAGTACCTGCTTTTCCATAGACTGCTTGCTTTACTGCATAAATGACACGGGTCATTGAATGTACAGGTCAACTCAACATCTTCAAACAACTCTTTGCCCACCCAAGGGCCTTCGTCAGCGCTGAAGTAGCAAGGCTGAACATAAAAAGATGCAATATAAATGCAAAGTATGTGTGAGGAGTGAGAGGTGAAGATGGGAAGAAAAGACACATACCTAGAAATCTTTTTATAGACCGGATGCTGTTTCTTGGAATGGCTATTTTTCTACTACAGTTTACTTACCACGACAGACTCCCAGGAACACCCCGGAGTAAAATCTGTAGACATAATGTTCTATACATTGTTATTGTCTTGGCAGAGCTTAATACAGCCAAGATTTCTGCTTGCTCAACCAGAGAAAAATGTTATTCTTTCCCCTGTAAAGAGTGAAGCTATTATGTTTTCAACAGGAGAAGGCAACAAGAGCACTTTCACCCCCTAAAAGCCCAGTCCTGGCTTTGGAAAGATGACCATTTCTAAGAACATAACATTTACCCCCATACAAATGAAAATAAGCCATCCTGAATGAGCAGCTACTTTGAAGGTAGAGAGCCAAATATCCCCTGAAGAAGCTTTTTTGTTTTTTAAAGTACAATCCAGGGAGATGAGGAGAGGGACACAAGAAAACTAATTCCAGCCCTTTTGGTAATGAGATATTCCATATTAATACTCAATTGTTTTGGAAAAGTCAAGCCTGCCAGAGCAGACTGAACACTTTTGTAACACAGATCTCCCCCAAATTTGTCTCCAAGAGTTTCAGGGATGGGCTTTCAACAGCTTCACACCTGGAAATAACACGCAGTTTTTTGCATTTGCTGGAGTCCATAGTTTGCTAACTCTGGCAGTCAGCAAATCGGTCTGTGACCAGGAAGGTCAGTCTTCACTGCTGACCTTCAGCAAAAGCACACTCTAACTTTCCATGCAGAATCTGGCACTGATCAGGCAAAATCCAGGGCTTGCATGCAAGAAACAGCGTGGAAATACTGCAGCGACAATACAGCACATCTCAAGGTGAGACCTTACAGGAGGAGAAGGGAGGGTTATTTTAAAACAAGGCTGTTTTACCCATTCACACTCCCTCTCTTACCTCAGTTTACTCATGATCAGCAGGACAACTGTACCCAATTGGCATGCCCAGTGGCCAGGCACCAAAGCACTTGCACCCAGGTCGTCTGCCAGGGCTGCTTGCAGCAACGTGGAAGAGAAGGGGCACCAGCTATTGCGTCGTCTTCCATTCCTCTGGCTTCTCCTTAGCTTGGTGACCATGTGCTGGACTTGGATCTGCCTTTTGTACCCATTAGGAGCTGATTATGATCGTCTGTCTCTCCAGCCTCTTCCTTCTCAGTGAATCATTAGTAATTATTCCCTCTCCTTCATCTTTATCTGGGTTTTTATGGTTTCTATGTTCCTATGGTACCTGTTCTCTATCTTCTGCCATGATCTTTCAACGGGATGAGTCTTTATTTTAGGCTGGGTGTAAGCTGTCCCTTGTTTTAGGCTGTCCTTTGCTTCCCACGACCTTGCACCCTGAGAAGCTGCATGTACAGACACTGGATCCTGATGATCTGCTGATCTAGATGCCTTTGACACATGCCATTATTATAGCCCTTCTCCCGCCATTTGCCCCTGGTGGTGCCCCCACAACCAGATGCGCCCATTCACACCAGTCTTAACATTTCTGTTATAATCCTTTGAACACACAGATTTGTCTCAGTAGTGCTGCTGATCTTAAAGAGGACTTCTGGGTGCCTGGGAGGGAAGAGAAGGACTTTTTACTCACTTAAAGATTTTGGGAGCCTAATTTTGGCACTCTCCAAGATTTTTAGGCTTCAGTTTAATCTGTGCCTTAATTCCCAGATGTGTAAATTGGATGATGACCATTTTATCTTTTATCTCTATTCACTGTAAATGCTTGGGGATTCTTGGTAGTGTGTGAAATGGTGCTGAGCACAAGGCGGCACTGGTTTTAGCAGGTATGCACCAACGCTACAGAAGTACTGAGCTTTTGCAGGTAGGTAGGGACACCTTTGAAGTAGGGGGTACACAAAGCACACAGACCTGACAATTCTTGTCCAAGGCACTGTTTCTACCGTAAATGTCAAAGTATGTAAATATTGGCAAGCCATGATTACGGTTCCTGTACAAACACAGCTTGCTACCCTCTCTACCTATTTTTAGTTAAGTACAGAAGCAGCAGTTACCAGCTTATGCTGCTGCTTGCTTGCTTGTGCTGTTTCTCACTGTATGTGCAAGCCAGGAAGTTTGGAGTAGGGTTTGCTTGCCCCTGCCCCCCCCTTCTTTTAATTAAATTTAGTGTCTGCAAGGAGTGTTGTATTTATCCACCTGGAAAATGAAGTCCTTTGTCCTTCAGACTGGTGAAACACGGGTAGAGAGAGCTCCTCTAGACTGTCCTGACCGCACATTTCAGCCCTGATCTAAATCAACAACTTTCAAAGCATGAAGATGGTGTTTGTTTCCTCCACTCTCAAGCCCTGAGGTCTGCCACCAGATTGTTCTCCTTAACGGCCATTTTAGTCACAGGCCGTTCTAGTCACAAGGAATAAGCTAAAAGTATCTGATTATTAATTTCAGGCTACAGAAAATCCATCATCAGGAAAGACTTTCCATCACTGTCAATAGATGMTGGCAATGAACCACTAAGGATGAAGGTTATGCCAGGTTCAATCCCCTTAGTCACAAAGTCCAATTAAACAGAAGTTGCAGGCACCACCACGCTGTTCACCAGGGATGGACATCCTCACCTTGCTGGTTTTCACCCACAGTTCAAGTATAGACAGGAGGAAGAAAACAGAGAAATGAGTAAAAAACAAGAGCACCAAAGTACTTATATAACTGGGTCTTTGCCAAACTCCTAAGACATTAAAACGTCCAGTGCCTTTCTGTATTTTTTGCTTTTTACTACATTTTTCTCCACGTGAAGTATTTGAGCATTATTCTCCATTTCCTGTAATGCTCAGCTCTGCTTTTACTTTTAGAGTCCAGAGATAAGCAGTGACCTCACTTTAATTATGCTTAGAGATGGATGGGGATACAGTAGGTGTAAACCGTTCCAACAGAGCAATGCAAGGGCCTGCAAAAGCCGTTCTGAGCACCTCCRCTGCAACACTGACTCATACGGTTGCTCCAGGATAAGTACCTACTGTGCTGAGTCAAAGTGCCCAGGGAAGCTCTGAATACACAAAATCTGTATCACTAAATTATACTGTTTATGTCAAAATATAACAATAGAAAAATTAAGAAGTGACAGAATCACAATGCTTAAGGTGCAAAGGGTGACTAAGCACTTGAACCGGGAGTTGAGTACTTACTGACCCTTCTTGTCTTTGAAGTCTCTGCCTTAATTTGAATTACAGCTATAGCTCCATATTAGGTATTAACTACAATGCAGCAAAATGAGAACACTGTTTTTATGCAGCCAAAAATAAACACTGAGAATCTGTTACTCTTGTTTTTTTCTACCTCAAATTGTTCACAGAAGCTCAGACTTTGATTAGCATTTGCATGCAAGAGACTCTGAAGCAGCACTGAAGTTCTATAGCATAGCACACTCTTTCTAAATTTTCCAGGAGCAATTTTGTGATAGTCCAGCTTGTATCTCCATGAGCAAGTAGGTATAAAAACAAATGCTAAAAGACGGTAATTAATATTGCACAAAAAATGTTCACTTGGATTGCTCATCCCCTCTTCAATATCTGGAAGCCCAAATATCAAGCCATGACAATTAACCAGAGAAAGATCTGCCCATCTTATCTGAAAGGAAGCTATCTGAGTGTCCTTATGCAGGCGCAGCATATTCAAAGTTTCARTATAAAGTATGTGGATTCGATGTACCTTTTCTATAACTTTGTAAAGAAATTTATTCACAAACTTGTAAAGGTGCATGCATCTTCTTAACATGACAATTACCTCTGTATGCAATTACCGTGCAAAAGTGACTTCACATGCAAACTGACTTTGCATATAAGCTCATATATGGAAGTATCCAAAATCATCTCTGTTTATTTCATTGTAATCACAATGTTGACATGTTGACACTATTTGCCTAGAAAAATGTGCAAAGTTCACACTTTATAAACAAAACACACTCATGTTTTCCTATGTTTAGACCAGCCTCCACATTGTTATTGTCATGGAAATTTGTTTTGTTTTGTCTATACTTTATTAAATCCACAATATTTTGGGGAAAATTTAGCTGACCCAGTTAAGACTTTCTCAGTTTAACTTGGGAGAACCTTTCCCTTTTTCAGCTTAAACTGTTGTGTAAATCTGGCATTGATCTGTTTATTTAAGATGTATAAAAGCAATGTGTAACACAACTGCTACAAGAAAAATGACTTTGTGTTTCCTCAGGTATTCTGGGACCAATTATCTGTGAGCACTAAGGTTCCCCTGCACTGCTTGGAACAATATGTGATGCCTACAAATAACTGAGCAGTAGGTCTAGGTGCATTTTGAATTTCTAACCACATAAGTACAGAAATACGAGTTGCCAGTTTAGCCCGGCATTTGGAAATTCCTTCCCGTGATGAAATGATACAGCAGTGCAGCTGAAATGGAGCAAGTTCTTCCACACATTTGCTACAGATTAGATAAACCTAATGAGAGGAAAGAAAAAATGGTAATTGCTTTTGAACAGTATTTTTCATCATTGCTAACTCTGCCCAAACCTTTGGATACCTCTAACTAGGGAGAACTAGATTCAGCTCATTTTGCAGCAATCAGCTACAGAATCCGACAAGGTGCTTACACAGTGGGAGTTCCCAGGGCTGTATTTTTCAATACTCGTTCCATGTGATTGAATTAATCTCAACCTTTTCTCTTCTTTTTTGAAAGAAATCAATGGGGTATTTGACATAATTGATCCTTCTCAATACATATGCACACAAGGAGTACAGTGTGCTTTTGCTAGCTCCAGTCTAACCTTTTAAACTGTTTCAGGATTGCATCCATCTCCTGTAACAGATCAGAACATGGAGAAATTGAAGCATAAACAACTGAAGCAACTCACAGGTAATATGATGGGTTTAACAGCAAAAGATCTCCAAACATCATTTCACATGATGAAAATCACATCCTATATTGCTCAGTGATAAGCTATCTCAGCATCCACCACCCACACATTTAAGTTCAGTCATTTCTTTGTGTGCTTATGAGGCACTGTACTTACACCTATCCTCAGGGGTAATCAGGAAAACAACATCACACAGCACAAGCACAACAGACAAGCTGAGAATTGTTTGTATCCCTTATTTAGCTCAGGTCTTCATCCTYGGGCCATTTTCAAGGGCTTGTTTTTCTCCATCTAATGCTTCTGTTACTGTCTGTGTGGCGGGCTTTTTATAAAGGAGGATTACAGAGAAGGGATAAATCTTAATTTATTTTGTAGTCAAGAGTCTACTTATCAGATCCAGTTTTCCATTTCGTGATAGCTTGGGAAATCTCCCTTGGAATGCTTTAGAGCTTTTTAAAGCAGAGATAGTAAAGGGCACCAGATATAACACCTAATGCCTTCTTATTATCCAATAATTTTGGTGCTGATTCATATAATCCACTTCAAGGCTATTTTAGACTAAGTGTAAAAAGAAGCTGAGACTCCTTGTAATATTTTGCCTTCCTGAAAATGATCTAATAAACATACCCTATCTATTAATTTAGAGGAATATAAGTGCCATTCATTGCCTTGATACTTAACTGCTTCATTGTAAAATTTGTTTTTTGTATTAATTTACTGAGAAGAAAGCTTTCTTGTCTTGCTACAGAAGTAATCTCATTAGTAAGCAAAGACCGGTCCAGAGGGATAAACTCTGTACGAGGTGATCACTGGGAACTGCAGCTTCTCGGAAACCCTGATCACTTAGATCAGAAGACAGGACACACTCCCGCACCAAAACCCAGCTTTTGCACAGTCTAAGCCTTAGGGCTAAAACCTACCCCTGCACAAAGGCCCAGCACAAGGTCTACAAGCCCCTCACACCTTCGAAGCAGGGCATGAGAAGACCCCTGGCTTTGCGCAGTCTCGCTGCCGAGATGAGTCTGATCTGCACTGAACAGTGCRGCAAAACGATGCTCTGAAAGCTGCTTTGCTGATCTCCCTTCTCTCTTCCCGCTCCCCATGAAATCCACAGTGTTTTCCTTTAAAATCTCTCGCTCTTTTGACACCACTAAAAATTGCTTTATCGTAAAAGGGCGCATATTCTGTTGAACAATTGTTTGTAGAAATTACATTTCTTTATCTCAGCAGTGGGATGTAGTGGGGAACTAACAGAACGCTTCTTGGCAGAATGGAAACACAGGTATTTTCACTGACTCCCCAGCAACAGATTTTGCCTGGTGCTCCTAGACTTCACCAATGCTTGTCGTTTGACAGTACAAATACATCAGTACACCTCTATCTTCCACTGTCCCCAAACCAACTCATTCTTCCCAAGTCGTCTCCCAACATTAGCATTCCCTTTTCTCCAAGTTTTCTAGCATCTTCAGCTTGCTCTTTCCTTCCCCATGCAATTTTCTACCCACTACCTAACCCCATAGACATTCAGCTGCCTACAGTTTCCTTTTTTCCCCCCAGATCTCTTATTTACATTATTATTCTCCCTACACAAGTCCTTTTGTGCTCACATGTCACTGCTAATCTCTCCTCTCACCAGCAGATTGGCTTTCTTCACTCCCTTCCTGCCCTTCCCACTCCAGCGTGCCAGTGTGTCATCTCCGTTCCTCCATTTCTTAACACCACTCTTTTCTCACTCATTCCTCCAGCCTCTCTTCTTCAGCCCTAGGGCCCCATTCACCATTTGCATCTCTTGCCCTTCAGTCAGTAACATACTCTGAGGATGGGCATGCAGCACAAAAAAACAAACTGCACAAAATCATAAAGGGCCTCATTTCTAGGGAAGAGACATTGAAAAGAAATTAGGATAGGATATGGAGGACATTTGTAGTGTTTTAGAAACCTTTCCTTCTGGGACCCAGCAGACACCTTCAGTTAAACATGTAGAGGGACTCAATAGCAGTTTTCAATCAATGTATATATGGGAAGTGGTTTGCAAGAGAACTGTATGAACAGGTATAGGTATAGGAATAGAACAGGTATGCTAGATGCCATTAAAACAAGCAAACAGATAATCCCATTAAACCTATAATTTTCAAATTTCCTTGGGTTACTTCAAAAGCCAGCAAGTCATATTTGAGACCACTGTCCTAGTCAAACACCAGCCCATAATTGTACCAGTATGATCAACTGAATATAAAAATTTCTTTGAACTTCAAGAGTTTCCTGACTCTCAGTCACTGATTAGTTTTCTCTTCAGTGGGAAACGCAGTTTACAGCTGCAGACCTCCCCAGAATGCAGTTTTAGACATTTCAGGGATGCTGAAGTCTGATTTATAATATCCACAAATTGTCCGTTCACTCCTTTGATGTGGACTTCAACGGCTTATCAGCTTCCACAGCTTCAGTCTGCAGCATCAGGTGTGAAAGCATTAGTCTGCCAAGACATCTAGTGCCATTAAAACCAATTAACTACCACCCTGCCTATTCCTTGCCTTCTAGGATGGACTTTCACCAGCCGTAGCAGATCCTTTTTTGATTTTGATCGTTGTTGTGTTAGAAATTACAAAGTACTCTCTACACAGACACATTAATTCAAACTTTCGGAAATAAGTGCTGTCAAATGGATTGCAAATTGACAGAAGGACTGCAAACCCAAGATAATGACACATGTCAGTGCATTTGTCTCGTGAGGAGCTCCACAGCCAGATGTAACAGGAAGCATATGAGACCCAGTGCCCTGGGTMTATTTGCATTATAGTCTGGAAAAGAAGTGAAAGGAAGTTCTCAGCTGATACTGGTATTCGTAATACCTACCAATTTAGTGAGAGTGGAGGAAATAAAGAAAGACCAAAGAAAACAACAGAAATTAAAGCAGAAGATACAATGATAACTTGTCTGGAAAAAAATGCAAGTTAATAAACATGTATTCAGTAGAAAGTAACACTAAACCTTTCAGAGTAACTTCCTGAGTCGGACCACGATGGCTTAACGATGGGTTTGCTAGCAGAGAGAATGGAAAAAAACATTATGCAACTTGGAGAGGCATTGTCTTTTGTCACAGCGTTTCCTTAAGTCTAAGACAATGCTTCTTGGTTTCAGCTCAAAGCCACATCTTCCAGCCACCAGGAGAGAGCGCTAACAGTTTTGGTCTGGTGTGAGTGAGGGAGAAGGTACCCTCCACATTTCCTGTTGTAACTATGCCACTCTATACGTTATGAAAAAGTTATGGCGTCAGGAAGAGAAGATCCTAAGCATGAACAGGGTGAATGTGGTGGCACCTCATTTCTTGTTCAGACCATCCAGCAGAGCTGGATCCAACAGAGAGGAAAAGGATTTCAGATGCCCATGCGTGTCACGTCCTGTTTGCAGTCTCTGTGCAGCTGCACGCTCACTATACAACTCTGTTCACGGGTTTCTGGTGCACGCTGTGTGCTGGGCAGGGAGCACGGGCAGCACCTTTTCCCAGACTGCACAGCCTCAGCGCAGGGCCAGCATCCCGGGGGAGTCACCCCCCCAAAAGGAGTTTAAATCTGGTTACTTCCATGCACGAAGATGTTCAGAGTGGGAATGAAATTCAGAGCGCCACAGACCATCCTTAGAGACCAGCTGACCTCCCCTAAAGGGATGGGAGCAAGAAGCTCCATCTTTTGACTCCTTTAAGTATCAGGCAGGGAAAATGTGACAATAAAAAGACATCAGAGGAAACAATCCTGCAAAGCACTGGCTAATCTAACTAAAAATGATATCCATTTCTAATCCACTAGATAGCATGTAACTCCAGATCTTTTATATCTGTGTAGAGATCCCTCCCTGGCAGTAGATACACTCCTTTACAACTAACAGAAAAATGCAAATGCTTTTTCATTTCAGAAAAGCCCACTTACATTCCTGCAAGCCTTCCTAGTGTACCTTAAGAGCCCTCAAGATCTCTCCAACTAGAGGAATGAAAGGAACATTCAAGGTTTACAATAATCCTTCTCCTCAAGAGTAGGAGGGAATATCAGATGCGGCTGCAGCTTTCAATACATTATTAATACAAGCCACTTGGCAGCATTTGTTTCTCTGAGATAAATCTGATCTGCTAACACAAAAGGAAGAGGAGGAAGACAGCTGGTCAGAACTGGTCACAGGAATACTTGCTGTGCCCAGTCAAAAGCCAGTATTTTTGCACAGAGAACCATGAAATGTGGACATAAAACAAAGTGCAGAGCATAGTAAATACTTGAAGAAAATGCATTCATTTACCAGTCTCAGCGAACAATTGTAACACAAACTATAGTAGCAGCTCAGCAACGGTGCAGACTAATTAAAGATATTAAACCATGTAAACAAACCTCTTATCAAATAAAGCAGGCAGCAAAGGAGATCCTGAAGCACTTACTGTGCCTCTGGGTTTACTGCAGTGGTTTTCAACCTGCAGATGCCTGATTGCTTCCCAGGAAAGACATATGCCTTGCACAACAAAAGTGATTCTCCTACCAATAGGTTGTTTTTACTTAAGCACCTTATGTGGACCACATGGATGTACCTTATAGACTCATAGGGCTGGGATACACACAAAAAAGGTGGAAAACCCCTGACTTCATAGCTCAAGTTACCAAAATAGAGAATAGTCATCAAAGCAAAAAACATGCAACTGCGGGACTGCGATCTGCACACTGCCAAAACTCTGTTAATGTGCTGGGGGCTAGATTCAAGAGAACAGAAACTTTGTGATATGACACAAAACAGCAGCTGGGCTGAATGACAAAAAAAAAAAAAAAAAACAGATGAGAAGGTTGCCCAAAGCTCTTCAATATGAAATTCGTACTTTCATACAATGAACCTTCTTCAAGTTTCACTGAAGGACTGTTTTTTAACCCTCTATGTGCACAGGCTGAACTGGGCAGAAAAGAACTATATGCTAATATAGGCTAATAAATTAAATAGCACCAAGGAACATTCCCAAGTACCAAATCTCAGCTGTCTGTGCTTCTGCCCAGAGCAGGTAGCGCTCTCCCAAACAGTTCCCATGCATAAACACTGGCCAGGGACCATTCCCAATACTTTCCCTATTGCAATGCTTTGGATGCCACCCCTCTGCTTCTGAGGCAAATGGAATGAAACAGCATGGACATTGGCCTGACTGAAGAAGACTCCCGGGTAATGTTTAATTTATTAGCATAGATAGAACCAAGGCATTTGAAATGGGATTATGCCCTTAGGCTAGTTTGGTATCCTCCCAGATTAGATGGGAGGGAAGGAGAGGGCCAGACCTCTGTCCTTTGAGTGGACGTGCATGTCTTGGTATGTATGGAAGAAACAACCTCCACCGGTTTCCCCGGTCCCAGGATGGGCTGGTGAAAAGTCCTTGTGCCAGCTCAGGACTAACTTATTCCCAGACTCCTGCAGAACAATTTGATGCAGGGGCAGGGACTTGAGAGGACAACTGAGGTGGGCCACAGTCCCTGACTCAGATGCCCAAACTAAGCAGGCGGTACAGGGAGTTTAGTTTACTATACCAGGACTGTGGAAGTAAATCAACTTTGTGTGTAGATTAAGATCATTAACTCTTCACCCTGTGTGAGGACCCCCATTCACTCCTGTATGGTGGTCCTTGATCGCCATAACCCATCTCTCCTCAGGGTAGGAGAAAGATGCTGCAATCCAGTAGTATGTTATGCCGCCTTGGGCATCTCTACAGCTCTACGAGATGTTTTAATTTAGTGCCTCATCTTCACGCCCTCAGTTAATTTGCCTTATCTTTCCTCAAAAGAAGTGACTTCAGGGAATGAACTGGTAAGGACAGTAGCCTGCTTTACCAGATAAAATAGGTGAGGCGTGTATCTGAGGATGGGGAGAAAGATGGTGACAAGGAATAGAAGTGGATCTCAGGAGCTTTCCTGCTGCCGCAGGGAGAAGCTCCACGAAAAGGCATTGCTGCCCCAGGCGCCGCTATCTCTTGGCAGAGCCCCATGTTTGTCCCAGCGCCGGCTCGGGGAGCAGCGCGGTCAGGGCAGAGATAGGGAGGTCTGTTGGACTCGCTGGGTCAGGACGGGCTGCATGGGGCCAGTCGCAGTGTCCTTGAGGTTCAGGAGAGCGAGACGCTTTGCAGAGCCTTTTTCAGAAAACAGCTCAGTGACTCTGCAGGGAGGAAATTGTCCTAAAAACTCTGTCAGAAAGACTCCTTCTGCATTTCCTTTTCCCTTAAAGAATGGTGAAAATCTGGGTCTGTTTGTTCTATACTGATCATCTCTCAGCAGCTGTAACTAAACTTAGTCATCTGGTTCATATGCTTGGTCACACAACTATTCTTCAAGAGTAATCATCTATTCTATGGAGCTGAAATTCCCTTTCTCCTTCCCCCTCCCAACTTTCTGGGACATGGTATCACTCTGATACACCATCCTACTCACACTGAACTTCAGTAAGCAACATTTACATAATCACCAAATGACCTATTCATCCCTGATAGACCTAAGACTTTCTTTAATCAAGTCTATAGTTCCCCTGTCATGTCTTCCTTGTTAAGCAGGCCAGACTTATCTTGAGATGTCAAGAGCCACCGTGACTAATTAATTATTCTACCTTATCAGTCTTTCAAGAATGACTTCAAAACCATTGAAGATTCTACTTTGAAACCATATTGTCAACCATAAAAAAAAAAGAATTAATGTGCTCAAAACACTGAATTTTAGGCAAAAGAATAGAAATAAGAAAAATTCTTATACAGTGCAAGTTTACTCAGCCCAAGAAATGGTGTCCAGTAACACATCATCAGTTTCACATACTTCACAGGTTTTCGTTCCCAAAGAACTTATTTTGTTATTTGTCATGTCCTGCCTTAACAAGCATAAATATATACATATTATAAACACTGTGAACAGAGAACAACCTCACCAAGTATAACTAGCAGAGCTTCTCTCTCTGAAAGGAGAGATCCTTTTTCTATCTCTTTCCCAATCTCTCCCAGTTCCATATGTTTTTTCACCTCCCCCTTCCAGGTTTAGGAAGCATGCCATGTGCTTTGATCTTCATTCCAAAAGCCCCTTTATAATCTCAGAGTGTATTAAGAGCAATCAGACTCTGAAAGGGATAAAAATAATCAAAGCATTCATACATTTTTTTTCTTCTAGGACTAATGAAATTAACTGACAAACTGGCAAAATGGAAAAGCTGTACTCTTTCAGCTGTGCTAAAGCAAGACAACCCCTTCCTTGAAATGAAATTGTAAAAACGCCCATCTATACCCATGTCTCTGAGACTGAGCAAATGCATAGACTGCTATAGCTTTTTTCAGCTATGCTTATCAATGTTTGTCAATGTTTATCAAAGATTTTGAACCAGAGTGTATGTTACAAAAAATAAGCTGAAGAAAACAATCTCTTAACTGATTTCCACAGTTCACTGAGTCTTCTAGAAATATTTCTGCTGAAGATATTCAGAGCCATTCAAGATGCTTAAAATAAATTCCATAGCCTGTAACAGATGTTAGAGCATTTGCATTAACAGTGCTATTTCTTACTTAGCCATTAAACAGGTTCTTCTGTATAAAGAATTATACACATATCCTTTCCTTGCCACTTAGGTGTTCTTTCCCTTCAAAGTCTCAGTTAAACAAGCATATCATTGCGAGCAATGAATTTCATAGGTCTCAGTGCTTCCCTGTGTCTTAGAGATCACGATTAAAGGAGAAATCTAAAAACTTCCATTTTTGTTGATCATCATCTGCTGAGAAGGAAGAGCACTTCCTTTTTAGATATTATGGAGAACTAGAAATAACTTGTCTCTCCTATAAAATAAAGCAAGCGGAACTGGAAGAAGAATGCCAAGAAACTAAAAGTTCACTTCTTATATGTATCCATCTGTCATTTGAATTGTTTTGCACTGACACTATGTTTTTTCATACGCACACTAATTCTTATGGAGCATGCAGTGTCTTCTGTATAAAGAGATCCCATATAGTCTGTGTGTAACTGAACTGGAAAGATACCACATAAAGTATACATTTGAACATGCTATAGTGTCAAAGGTAAAATACTGCTGCGTAATTTTCTCCTCTTCTTCTCCCATCATTTGTAAGGTGAGAATTGACCATTATTATTTTTTCCACATTTCAGAAATGCAAAAGTCTGTTCTTAGATTCCTTAGAGGTTTTCCTGCTGGAAAATTACACTGCACACTTAGGAAGCTCCTGCTGCCTTACAGCAACCTGCTGTAGAAAGCATTTGTATGCAAAATAAAACAGTGTCCCCTTTTCAAGCACACTGGAACTGCGCAAATCAATACACTGTGTTGAAATCATGAAATTTGTTTCATATGTTCACTCACTGCAGATATAAAAATTAAACAAATGCCACTCTCTCAGCAAAAAGAATAGACAGCATTTCTCTAAAATATATTGACTCGTATGTTAAATGTTTTGGAGAGGACTGGATGTGTTTAATTAAAAGGGTATTCCCCTTACCATACAAGTTTGTTGAACTGGGTTATGAGAATTTTTTGCATAAACCTTTAGCAACCAGATTTTGTTATGGAAATAGCTTCATTTCTATGTTTAAGCCTGTGTGTACCACCCTTTTCTTTATCCAGGTGCTAAGGCTAGCTAATAAAGCTGTTATTGCTTAGAAATGAGGTAAGGCACGTCCATCGCTATGGTCCCAAACTCCATATAGGAAAAGGGGAAGCTGTATTTGACAGAGCTGGTGTTTTCATTCCCAGAGCTTTGATTAGCAGAGAAAATGATGCCTCCAAGAGCAGGGGAAATGGCTGTTCAGTAAATATATCCTGGAAAACAATATACCATGATATCAGCTGACCGCACTACACATTGCGACAACAGCAGAAGGCCAGTGGTCCGAATATACACAGGACTCCCCTGGGACCTCCAGCTGGTGGCTATCAGGAGATCAAGAGACAAATGTTGAGTGACAAGCATTTGGGAAAGGACACTGTGGAAGAGCTGGGAGAGAGTCTACACGCCCTCAACATCATGGAAGATCATCTTAAGGCCTGTGTTACTGGATTTACCAGTGGTTTTCCACAAGCTGTGTAAGGGTAGGAGTAGAAACACGTTGCCCCTGGAGCAGCCTCAGGAGGAATGAGTCAGGGCTCAGGAGCATTAATAGCCTTAGTTCTCCCCTTTGGCTCTGGGGACCATCGGTCTGCTGCTGGCTGCAACTGTCTTCTCAGCTTCATGCAGGGGACCAACAGCTTGCCTGGGAACGTAACCCAGATTTTGAGCAGCATTACTGTCATGTAGGCAGAGCCTGTCCTTGTGTGCACAGACGAAAAGACTGGTCCCAGGGGGAGCAAAGCCAGGATTGCTTCAGACCTTCCGATAATGGAGCTCAACAGGACCAGTTGCTACTGCCAACAAATACGGAAAGTCTGTTCACCACCAGCGATGTCCCTTAGGACATCAGTATGCCCCCAAGGCTGATCTCAAGAGGAGCCAGTATGGCTGAAGTAATGCTGATTAGGGAGTAGAAATCCTTTGAAGAACTAGCCAAAGGACAGGCCTTATCCTCTGTACAACCTTTCTCAAAGCACATCAGGTCCTCGGGCTATTTGTATTAAGCCTGGAAGAAGTCCTTTTATCACATCCAGCTGAGTAGGAGTCATTCCTTCTCCCCAGATAAGCAATGGTCACAATGACCCAGGCATGATCACCTCTGGGCTGGATTACTGTAATTCACTGTGTCTAAGGCTCTGTGCAGCTGTGCCAGACTTCTCCATCGCCGCGGCTCTGATGAGTACACGAAGGCCCTGCTCAGTTTCACTCGCTGGCCCCCAGTCAGTTCAGATGACAGCTTACAGCTTTGTTCTTTGTACTCCACAAAATTAATGTATGGATCAAACAGTTATAAGCAGTAAATATGCCTAAGAAGTCAAATTTCAGCCTAACATCTGCCTAGTGAATTTCTGGAGGCAATGCAGCCCACGAGGCTCAGGACAGACATGCAACAACCAAAAAGAAGATGTGCTCGGATGAGATGACCTAGCTCTGGAGCGAAACACTAGAAAAAGGTAGTTAAATACAGAAACTCACAGTCTTTAGGAAATTCTAAAAAATCTTCCCTTTGCTGGTGCTGCTGAGGATATTTTGTATAAATGAATAGCACCTTTTCCTCAGAGATCTCACAGTCTTTTCCAAACTTTGTGTGGGTTTGCCCTCACAACTGTAGAGCCGTCTCTGAATTAGGGAGTGGAATTATTTTGTGCTAGTGACACGAGAAGGATTTTTTTAATAAAGAAGACCTCACTTTTTGAAAGTTCAGAACAGAAGGTTTTTCACAGGTGGGAACGTAGTAGTCTAAACTGCGGCCACAGCCCTTTCCCCAGTGCCAACCCGTAGGTGTTGTCACCTACAAGGCAAGGACACTTAGCATCTAATGGGACCAGGCCTGTGACTGGTCCTAAGCTGCTGGCCCCATGCAATAGGTTTGCTGGCTTCTTTGGAACAAGCTCCAGGCTCTCCCTTAGCTGTGCAAATGAGTTTATAATGGAGGCAGAAGTTTGTCCATAACAGTAATCTCTCTTGGCTGATATGCCTGGGGATATATTCTGAGAGGGCAGGCTCCATTGAAAGGACCCATTTGTTGCACATCAGTTATTCACGGAGAATTACACGTCGGAGGTCTGGACTCAGGAGCCTCCAGACAGCCTCCCTACCACTGAGAAAGGTCACTCACTGCCTGCGAACCTTCTGCCTCCCATTTGTCGCTTGAGAGCCCTGTTTCCTTGATTTTCTCAAGAGCAAGGCTATCCGTATCTCTGTCCTGACAGAGTGGGAGTCCCTCGTGCCCTTGGCCACATGCACATATGAGTACGCAGCAGTCTTCTCTGCAGTGCAGCTATATTCCCCTCTCGCTCTCTCGTTTGCAAGGGTCGAACAGTGTGTTACAAGAGCACAAGACAGAGTGATACAGGATCCAAGAACATCATCTTCAGAGGTGTTGTGAAGGCTTTCTGACCACAGATGAGGGCTGGCATCCACTCTCTCCTTCCAAATTCAGAAACTCATTTCAAAACTCATTTCTCACTCCAAATAAAACTAAGAAACTGCAAAAGCATCTCTTACTGTCATGCCCTCATTCTTCCAAAAAGCTGTAGAGCCATCTCTGAATTAGGAAGTGGAAGTTTCTACTCATGTAGAAAGGACTTATGGCAGTACTTCCAAAAGTATGGTGTTTGCTACCTGAATATATTAGCTTCCTTAATTTCTTTTTTTTAAATTTATCTTAGTACTATCTCCTCTTGCCCTTTAAACTCCCATTTATGCAAGTACTCTACAGCCATTTTCAGGTATTCCTCTTCTTTTTCTCTCCCCCTGGGTCTTTCAGTTGTTTCCAATGCCTGTCCAGCAAATGCTCTTTGTACGTATAAGATGCATTGTAAAAACACTGTGCAGCTAGTCAACAGCAGATATTGCTAAGTGGGGATACATGGTCCACATCACAACGATATGCCAAAAGCAGGCAGCAAGCTTGTACCTCTACTCAGGCACTTACTTGGTCTGTGTGGGTGACCTGAGTGGAGGCTCTTGAGTCAAGGTGGGAGTCGCCTTTTGGTTGTGAGAGCTGGAGCTGCTGTGGTAGTTTTGGGGAAAGAGAGGGATCAGAGAAAATTGTGACTGTGTCATAACTTATGTAGTTAGAAGGTGTTGTAAGAAGGCGATCATGTCGCTTGGCTGGAATGGTAAAGCAAAGTGTGAATTGCACTGTAGATGCTACTTCCTCTACCAAATGCTATTGAGCTCAATATCAGTAATTAAAATCCTTCAGTTTAATTAAAGAGGGACTGAACTTTCAGGTACACCTCCTACTGCACAGTCATAAACACTGTATAGGCAATAGGTAATTTTGGCAAATTGTCTGCCTAACAAATGAGTTGAAGCAAACCTGAACCTGAAAGCAAACCTGAAGCAAAGCAGGTCCTGCTAGATACAGCTGAGTAGTAGTCCTTCCACAAGGACATTCAAATATCAGATTTCTTGTTATCTCATTCCCTAAGGAAATTAAGAACACTCAGAGCTAACCAGTTACTTATTTACACAGTTAGCAAGCAACTGAATAGGTTATAGCTTGAAGAGGATGAACACCCCGGTTCCTTGAACAGCTTATATTCAAGTTGCTAGCACACACTAGAGTCCATGCCTTTGGGTGCACACTGCTTCTGTTATCTATGCTAACTTAAACTATCCAGCACGGATAAGCTAGCACAATACTGTAAGAACACCTTCATTCTGCCACATGGAGACACTGGGCAGTAAGTGATAAGCACCACCTCTTTTCCTTTTCAGGAATTAAAGACTTAATAACAGCAAAGGCCATTCCTAGATTTGTGTTTATTTTGATTCTCGCTCTGTGTATATTCTTTTTCCTTACATTACTGAATTCAGAAAGGATCTTTCCCTCTATAAAGGCTATAGCTTCTCTTAACAAAGCAGTTACAGATTCTCCAGCGCTACACTGCTGTTAAGCAAAAATCCTTCACCAGTCAGCCCAAGACTTTAAAACTTTGGGCTGAAGGTGGCTGGTGGTCTAAGTGGTCTAAAGCGGTGGGGATCCTGGCTGCTTAAAGTGCTGAAAATCACAGTTCCCTTTGCAACGTTAGAGAAAGAAAAAATAAATCTAAAGAATGAAGTATTTACTGAATACCATCTCCTATCAATATGGGCTTTTTTGACTCTGACTCCAGATCCACCCACGTGGCCACAATTTGCCACAATCACTTGGATCCCTAAGGTGTGTAGCTAGAGAATTAAATGCAAATCTCTTAAAAAATGTAAGGAGACATTAGAGCTGGCCAGTAGAAACACATTCTCAATAGCATTCTCAGCTGCTCTTTGGGTCTCCTTTGAAGATATCTAGCAGGAAACGTTGTATGGAGTAGGCACTGAGCCAATCTCTGACTGTCGAGAAGAAGTGCCACCACATGAGGCAAATGCAGGCACTACAACTCCATCAGCGCTATGTTTTGGGAGCACTCATAGGTCCAGTTGTTTAGGAGAGGTACCTAATTGTTGCATTAATTTTTCCTATCAGTTAGGATTGTATTAAAAGATACCTATGTATTGTAAACCTTATGGATATTAAATGGACTGAATAACTCTGAATAAATTTTGGCTCAGACTAGCACTATTCATTGCTTGTGACTGCTTTAACAGGTTGGCCATCACACAATAGACTGCACATCACATTTTAAAAGTTCCAAATAAAAATTTGAAGATATAGGCTGCCATTTCAGAGTGTTTGAATAAACTTATTTGCTGTCTCAGACTCCTCTCAGGTATGGTTATTTTATACCCCTGAAGCTCAGCTGTTGGTATACATAAGCAGGAGAGCCCCACGCTCTGGACCAGGTTCCCAGACACAGCTGTGGTCTCCAGGGGGTACCAGGCCATACCCAGGAGCACAGAGGGGAAGCAGGATACATTCCCTTGTCCATTTGTCTCCTCCTCCACCTGGACTGCTTCTGAAGTTGTTTTTAACTCCTGGCACAGGTGAGAGAAGCCCTAAGGCTGTTTCAGCTGCATTATGGTCTTTTGCCCAGTACTGCTAAAATTCACCATGCTCTGGCTAAACTCCCCTGCCTGCTGCTAGCTGTTCCTGAATGCCCTCTAACTTGACGGAAGATACTAGTGGTATCCATCAGGTCTGTACTATCTAGGTACACTTTTTTCCAAGGGCCATCTGTCCTGCTAGTGCTATTTCTTTTAAAACAGCTGGATCCCAAGAGAAAACACAAAAAGGAAGCCAGTGCTGAGAAATCGACCCAAAAGGGTCTATCTATCTGATGCACAGTCAGATGAAAGGGACACATAAGAAACACAGCTCTGCAAAGGTCTCATGGCCCCCAGCTAGTGGCTTGCGTAAGCACTACCTGTGTATTGTCCCTTTCCACTACCAGTTACATTGTTCTGCCAGAAGTTAATAATTTACAGTTCCTAATGCTGAAGGCTTGCAGTGGATAATCTGAGAAGATAAAAAATTTATAGCCAAATGAGGAGGATAAAGGCATTTTCATAATCTGTTCCTGATCAGCCTCCTAGAGCTATGGCCAATAGTAGAGCTGAGGAATCTGTGGTTGGTTTAATGAATTTAGGATAGTCCAGTGTAAGGACTGGGTAGCCTATGCTTGAAAAATTTGGTGAAGGTTGTAATAAAGCTGAAGCTGGTTGTTTTACACCATTCTTAGGCAAGCCTCTGCTGGTCTTTGAGGCTCATGCCCAAGCCTAAGCACACATTTTGGGAGAAGACACTACCCTGCATTTAGAGAGCAAGGTCCTCACAGCTCATCAGGAGCTGT
Organism: Apteryx rowi; assembly: GCF_003343035.1. Taxonomy (NCBI): domain Eukaryota; kingdom Metazoa; phylum Chordata; class Aves; order Apterygiformes; family Apterygidae; genus Apteryx; species Apteryx rowi. The sequence goes on from NW_020447897.1 coordinate 1,187,021, forward strand.
GCTACAGCAAGGGTTGCTCTCTGTGACTGTGGGGTCTCTTCTCCTCCTGGATCAAAGGGGTCCATGCAGGGCCTGAGAAGCTCGTGAAGTGAGCAGTCTGGACCTACATGATACCAGTATTTTATAGCTGATGCATAAGCCTGATGCATAAGTTACATTTGCCTACAGTCCTAAAAGCGATGATGTGTTTCATTAGTGCAGGTGCCTTGCAGGGTTACATTCGATTACTTCTTGTCAGAGAGTCCACCATGCCAGTCTAGCTACCCCTTCTGCAAAATACAGTTAGTCTTTGGTTTTTGTTTCTACTGCCATTTCCATCCCTAATAAGTGGTCCCCAAAAAAAGAACATTTGACCTGGCAATTTGAGATAAATGATGTCTGCAGCACACCGTACAGGACATCTGCCTCAAAAGCCTCAAGAAATAATGCACATAAATAGCACATCTGCATGATGGAGTTTTGTCTACAGATGATGATGATGATGATGATGATGATGATGATAACACTAAAAGCTGCTGTGTGGCAGGTGAGAGCTGAGCTAAGAGGAAGGGATTTTCAGCAAGTTCTGCTGTGGAAAGAAAGGTTGTAAAGTCAGCTTCTCATCTCCTTTTTTAGCTGAGACTGGCAACATCAGATACTTACTGTAATGATGAATGTCTTGAGACTATGGGTTAAATAACATTTTTAAATCTTGGCTGCTGCTTCTTTCTGAGATATTAGAGGCTATTAAAGTACATTATAATCACTTGCCAAATTTTATAATCTGTCAAGAGCCAGTTTCTGGAATTAAATGAGACGATAACCACAAAAGTGGATGAAAGAGGAGTGCACTCACTGGTGTCCTCTGTTTCAGACAAGAGCTCTTCCACAAATAACTGTAGAAAATTCCTTCAAAAAGTATGCATATAGTTGGTTAGTTAGTCCAATCCAGCGTTCTCAAGAGGGCCGATTCTATAAACAGAAGTTGTCAATGAGAGGAATTAGGATTTGAAATACCTGAGATCAAAATTTGATTGCAGGGATCCTCAGGAAAAATAAGAATGGAAGTAACCTAAAACTTGGACTGCTCCACTAGAAACAAAATAGTTTTGTAACATCTAACACCTTATTTGGCAATTTTAGCCAAAAATCACTGGTTTAATTTGAATATAAGGCATGTTCTCATACAGAGGATTGGGAATGTAACTGAGAAAGTTTCTAAAGACACCATGCAGTCTATGTGGGGGGAGAGAGGGATTCAGACTCTACAACCACTCAGACCACGATCCCATCAGGGACCCACTTGGAGCATCTGCCTCACCCAGGGGCGTCCCCAGCCAGAAGGGGACTCCTCTGGGCATGGACCTGCTCACAGGGCATAGTCCCACCATCCCTGCTTCCAGGACCTCCAGTCCACCTTTCCAGCAAAAGGAAGATGCTTTGGCATTGCTCGACTCAGCCTTTGTGCCTGAGGATGCATCTTCTCCTGCACTTTCTGCTCCGTTGTTCCCTGCAGGTGCTCCTCCGTTCCTGAGCTGGCTCCAGCTGCCCTTGCTGAGCAGAGATTTTGACTCCAGCATGGTCCTCGACAGCGCCAGGGGAGAGGAATACTTCTGGGCATGAGAGATTTGGGGACAGGAGCACTCCCTTCCAGAAAAGGGCAATAAATCACCTCAAAACAGTAGCTTGGGCCAAAGAATGCTAAATCACTAGCCATCTGGGATGAAGAGCTCTGCAGCTGCACCCTTAAAATATGGCTACACATACACAAATTTGCATTTCACATGTAGCATTTCAAACCATTTGGTGTGCGCCAGTGGGAGAGGCCTTTGATGTCTCAGTTCATAGATACTTCATCCCGAATACACCACATTTGGCATGCCCCGGGCATTTCTTTCTGGAAAAAAAAAATGGTTACAGGTACTTCATAATTCATCAAAACAGGACAGCTGTCATGTCTCTGAGCTCATGTGAAAGCTGAACAAACAAGCTTGTTTTGAGAGACATCATGCATTCTAATCATCTGTCCTCTCTGTATAAGAAAGAGGCCCATATTGAGAACAAAATAGACACCAATATTGTATAAATATAACAAGGTACCTAGAAACAATATCCAGAAACCTATTGCTGTTATTGATTACAATGAAGGATGTGATCTCTGCTCTTTGTCTCTACTACCACCACGCAGTCTCGTCATCCCTCTACAACACCTAATGATGTCAGAAAGTCTGAGGCTCAGTATTACATGTAACCTTTACTGTTTCCTCCCTTACCAAAGCATCTTTACCCAGGCACGATGACTGGTAAAAGGGAATGCTGCAGTTTATTTCACCCTTGCTGTGCAAGTCCTACTTTATGCAGTAGAGTCAGCTAGGATTAGACAGGCTACAGACAAAGAGGGAATTTAAGGAGTTTGACATTGAAAAGGAAGGGGAAAAAAATGCCATTAAACAGAGAATAAACATGGAGAAGAGGGGACACTTGAGAACTGCTAGCAAGAAACACAAGTATCACTGGAAATTCAATTGAGAGAGGAGGTACTGGAGAGAGAGAGAAGGAGCAGGGAACAACAGGCCCTAATACCCTAGGCACTTCATGCACTTCTCTAGCTGATTTACTTTTGGCAAGTTTTCTTTTCCCATATAGAGCAGAGGATGAAAACCAATGCAAATATGGGCTCACTGTATTGATAAACACTCCTTTTTGTTGCCTTCCCCCCAGCTCATGGTGGGATTTCACAAAGAGCATAAGCCGGTCCAAAGGGGGAATACTCACTAATGTTGCTGAACACGAGAGAGAAAAGCTTCGTTTTTGCAGCGCAGCCACGTCACTGCTAATGCCAGCACAAAGGAGGTGGCAGGAATGCACGGTCCGGGACTTAAGACCATTGTGAAACTGCACGCTGCCCATGGACGGGGCCGTTGTACCGTCATTCGAGGAATACTGTGTAAACAGAGAAGTGCATGACCGGCTTCTGAGAAGCCACATTTCATCGTCTGCCAAATACTGCTTTGTTCTGATGCAATATCTTCCTCCTCACTCCCCCAAAGAACACATGGAAGTGGCATGAATAGGAAGAAAAGGAGATGGGGTTCTTTTCAGCATAAATCACTGCTGATTAGGTAAATCTCTTCATCAGGAGGACAGCACTCTGAGGAAATACGTATTATGGCTTTTGAGCATTTTGCCAGATAGGTACTTTTATCTTTTCGCCTGAATGAATAACAGCACTTATGTAAGAAGTACAAACGCTACCTAAGAAGATATTTTATTTATTGGATAATCTACCAAAAAGCTGATTTTGATGCTCCTGCTGTGTCAATTTTTGAGATTATTAAATGGATTGTATTGTCAGTATGGAAGCATGCAAAGCACAAAGTTTGCAAGGCTGTTTAAATGCTGAGGCAGTGATAATGAATTTTATTAGCTACAAAAATTGACTATTTCACGTACTGTGCAACCTATTATTACGTAGAGGTTCCAAAGGTATAAGAAACCTTTGACAAAACAAGGTTTCAAATGGAGAAGGTGAGGGTATCACTTCCTTAAGGGGTTTGGTTAACTGCAAGCTTGTTACATGGAACCTGTAACCCAGGAGTGCAATGAAAGTTGTCTAATAACCTAGTTAATACACATATGTATGTATACAGGTCTAGATATATATACCTGTGCACACATACGCAAATATGTATTTTTATATATATATTATATATATATATATACACACACACACATATACATATACATACACACACACACAAACATATAAATAAATGAATCTAGTGTTCAAATCTGTGCTGATTACTGCAATGTTATTCTCTTAGGCAAAAAACAGAGATGAAAGAGGAAGAATAAGCATCTGAGTTAGTGTTGCTAAAATATATTTGAGGCCTGAAGACGACTTCATGTGCCAAAAAGTCTGTTCCTACTATATTCCTACTATACAATATTCCTACAGTATAATACAGCTGATATGTAAGATAGGTGTCGTTCCCTATGATTTGTTGCCTTTATGTCCTTGGACCAACACAGCTGAAACAATACCACAACCAAATAACTTATGAGCGGAAAAAAAGACAGTTTCTTGTGCAGTTCTGCTGTCGGAAAGTTGTGTTAGAAGATGTTTTCTTTCAAGAGCTATATTTATGGATTGCCTAATCCTAGACATAGTGGAATACCTCCATTTGTGGATAAGCTCTTAATTCGGAGGTCTTTACTGAGGGTGTAGACTTTGTGCTGCAATTAAAAAATTCTTGAAAAACTGGTCTGCTTGAATCTGAGCAATGCAGTACTTACACCTGGCTTTGGAGACAGTTAAAGGCAATAGCAGAAAGCATCTGTTAGGCCATGCTTTTAGGCAAATCTTTGTGTCCTTTTGCATTTGCTGCCTCAGGGGAAACAACTGCTAGCAACTGTTCTCAGCACTCTGTGAACTTCTAGTGTAAATAAAAACTGGGGAAAAAAAAGACTTCTGAAACTGGCTCTTAGACTTCAGCTTTGTATTTTAAAAAATAAAATACAATACAAATGCAGAAATAATTTAACTGGATCAAGAACCTGGCCATTTTTTCTCAGTCATAATCAGGAAATGTCTCATTGACTAAAAAATAGAAAGAGTACCTCATGAACAGAATTAATAAAAAGCAGCTTCAGTAGTTTTAATTCGGGTAATTATTTTGGATGATTATTTTGGGGGATAAAATGATTAAAAATTCTTATGCTCTGTTTGCAACCTAGCTACTAAATCATTGTGAAAAGGTAATGCATGAGCACAAGAAAGTGTTGCTAGGTGGAAACAGACGAGTTCCGATCCTTCTTTCCATCTCTGCTAGTTTTTATTATTATTATTGGCAATGAAAATAATGTAAAATCATCTTATAATAATAACTTCTCACTCATTCCACCTGTAAAAATTTTCATTCTTACAACAAAACCCTTGCAGGGAGCTAATTAGAAATAGAAAGTTCTTTAATTGATGAGCCTCTGACCATTAGGCCATTAGGGCATTTTCAATTTCTCACAGCATCCCAGATGACGTTGTTACAGAAAGGCATAACTGAAAAGAAAGAGAGCCTAATTGGAACAATTAATTGAAACAACATACAGTTAATTTCAATTATAAGAATCCTGCCTGCTCTCCTGTCCCTTGTTGTGTGGCCTGTTGCATTGGGATTACGTTCCGACAGACTCTGCAAAAGCTGTGCGAGGCTCTCATTTGCTGCTGGTTGCTACTGTATTTACTATTTGTGTTATCGTAACACATACCAGCTCTGCTCCTGCACCACATTCCCACAGTGCAAGCTGGTCTACAAATCCAGAACTGAAACATTCGTGACGGTAGACACAAGTGCGGCTTTGCGGCTTAAGTCATTCGCTTACATGCTTTGCTTTCTAAATGTGCCTAAATAAAATTTCCTCAAGAAATGCTAAAGTACACTTCTACATAAGAAGTCCTTTCCCAGCTAAATACCTAGCTCTGATCCTTACTAGATCCTGGGAAAAAGCTGCAAAATGTACTTTTCACAGGCAGACTGTTCATGGTCCAATTTTGTGCCTGACAAACTTTGAGCTATAAAATCTTGCCACCTGTTCATCATAAAGCAGGACCCTCCTTGCTGTCATTTTTTCTGAGAAGCAACTGCACATCACTGCTTGGAGCACTCTGCAGAACTTGGGTGACCATATCTTGTAGGCTGGCCTTAAGGTGGTTGTGTTTCCTTACTCCACTGTCTTCCACTCGCCATAGGGATTAATAAAGTTATGGTCCTGAGAAACCAATGTCAAGGCTTCCATGCATTTCTGTGACGGTAGGATTTCATGCTTCCTTTTTTTGTCAGTGCAGAAGCTTTTGTACAGGGTGAACTGGTACTATGTTCACCCACAAAAATTATCTGACTTCTAACCTGAAATAGCATATGTCACTTTTGCATCTATATACAGCTGGTTTTGGCCTCAAGAGGTTAGCAAAGACTACAGCTTCTTTGGGGAGAAACTGTCTGATTCTGACACTAGCATTCCTTTCATATGCTATGATGGCTCCCAAGTCTGCTAAGGGGATCTTATATAAACTGCTCATTCAGCATGTCTGTGCTGAGCTTAGGACATGACTGATTATAATTTTATACGGTTGAGTGAATCAGGACAGCACTGTTCAAGAAAGGGTTGGCTGGTGAGTCACATTCATTCACAACATACACCAATACTTTACCCTATTTTTCATGCATTGTGCTCCCCGCAGCATATGAGAGAAACTGTTCTTACTCACCTGAAATTATGATTTTCTTTTGTATGGGTCACCCTACCCTTTTCACGTGGGCTTTCACAGTTCCCTACTTCTAAGTCCTTGCAGGAAATAATACAGTCTGAAACTGCATCTCTCATAATCTCATCAACTGGTAGAGGAGTGTGCGACCCTTCTGATTATCAGCTGTGTTAACAGCTCCTGCGTCTCTGAGTCGCTGTGAAGACAGGCACCGTAGAAGAGAAAAATGAAAAGACTGAATAATGATACTGAATAATCACTTAATAACATTCCTGTCTTAAATGTGTGTTGCATATTTTGTCATTTATTTTGCAAATCATAGATCACCATCTACTGAAAAAGTAGCATTTCCTTGTAAATGCATTTGGCACAAATGGGCTTCACATTGAGATAATCCTAGTCCTGTGATGATTATCTGAGCGAACAAAAGTTACCCTAACACCCAAGAATTTACAGCAAGAAGATCATTTGAACTTTGTGCAATAAAGTGTGCAAAAGGTGCTCATTATAACATTATAGTGTTAATCAGTAAATTGATTGAGATTGGTCAGATTGGTATTTAGTCCTATCTTAAAATCGTCTGTCTTAAAAGTAATCATCCTGGAGTGACAATACACATAGGTAACATTGCTAGATCAGTAAAATTATATGACTGCCACGAGAGGACATCCTACATACTACAGAGCAGCAGAGAAGTCCTTAACTTGATGGCAAAGGGGATCTTGGGAAGCTTCTCTGTGGCTTTTGATGGGAGCCTGAAACAGGAGGGAAAATGCTTTTCCCTCCTCTGAAATACGCAGATTTTCTGGAGAAAATCTAGCATCTTGCAGGGGAATGATGCCGCCCTGGATTCTTCAGGGGCAGAGAAGATCCTTTTGGACAGAGGGACAGTGATGAGCAGAGAGACAGAGCAGAGTGATGAGCAACAAGCCATGTGTGCAGGACRCCGATGCGCAGAGCAGCAAACACTGCAAAATTCCGCTTGTAAGAACTCAGCAAAATTAAAAATTACAGAGAATCGAAAGCTGGGATACAGGAGATGGAAGTATTTCACAATTTAGTAACAGGCTATGCTCTGCCAAACAATTAGCACCCTGCAACTTTCAGTGCAAAGAGAGTTTCCATTCCTTTGTTTCCATCATTATTTTTCCACATTATTTTCTAGTCCACCACATTTCTGTGGTTGAGGAAACCAACCAGAATGCCCGGTAAAGCTGACCTATCAACGAACTTTGCTAAAATATCCAGAGCTTCTGGACCATTAAAAAATCACTATGAAACCAACTACAGCAAAGGAAACAGAAGAGAATTGTGAACCTAAAACTCTGCGAGGAAATACGTTATATTCTCCTGTATATGAATGCTTACAAGGGTTGGGGAGAAGGTCACTCCCCCGTTACTCTCTTCGCTCCTCTGTTCAGTACTGCCAAGTGCTCGGGAACTGGRTGAAAGTTTTCACATACGGATGAAAAGTCTTCCAGGGGCATTAGCTATAACCAAAAAGGGCCCCACACATTTTGTGGGAAGGATTTCTATTCATATATAGATATTAAAGAATAGCACTCCAGATAGTTTGGTGTATGCTAAACTTAATTTTCTTTTTCCAGTGTGTTTTACTGTTAACATGTCTGTGCCATTCAGAAGAGATAACAGAAAACTGAGAACTTCATTCATGAAAGCAGCAAGATAAGGATAATAAAATCTCATTTACAGGCATAAATGGATCTATCACTGATGGAAGTAATTTGTCCTCTGACGTACTCCTATTGCACAATTGGCTAGGTGCAGACAACATCAGTTGTCTTTTACAGCTCAAATATTGATTATAGCTGCTAATAATAACTGGGATCAGTAATTTGATCTGGAATGCCAAGCCATATGCTGTTATATTTCAAAGGCAACACTACATTTTTATGATGCTTATTTCTTTGTGTTTACAATATTGCATCCTAGCTACTAATTCAGAAGCCTCTGTGAGGCTTTTCAGTAATCTAAAATTTTCAGATATAGATTACTTGTGTTTAATTACGGATAGCCCTCTTCTACCAAGTTATTATGGCAGTAACACCTGTATGTGATTCCCAAAACTGTGTAAAATAAACTCAACAGGACCTAGAATAATTCCAAATTTTGTAATAGGCTTTCAGTAAATCTGATAGTCTTAACGAAAGTGGTATATGCCCAGTCACTGAAGAATATGTCACTGTTCTGGCCTTAGTATATTTCATTCTTTGTATAGGCTATATGTATTTTCAGCATGGATTTATCTGTACAAGAAATATAACTTGTGCTTCTCGTTGCAGCACAAAATATTTATTGATGAATCCAGACTGGAACAAACTGCTGTAATGATAAAAAGTCACCTAAGTGAACAGCAAAACTGGACACTGCAGACTTAAGCCTTGTTTTTTGTTTTTTTTTGGGGGGGGGGAGGGGGGAGTTGTGTGTTTTAAGAAACCCCTGTCAGAATACGCCATGTGCAAATTGGAAATTTGCTGGGAGCTGGGTTCCCTGTTTGATGCATTTTTCCCAGATTTCATACCCGACAACCTGATGTCCGGTCTTCACTTATTCAGCGCCTTGGCTGCTGCGGTCGACTGCTCATCACGTGCGTCCTCCACCGATGCAGGCTGGGTCTGCCTCCCCCGCCTCTCCACGGCCTTCCCACCGCATTGGCAACATCAAGGAACATGGTAGCGTTAAGGCTGTAAGAGTAATCTGACGGGACTTGAATGCATCTTTCACCACCGCTTCGTAGCTGCAGCAGTGTAACGTACCCTTCCTGGCAGCGAGGGTTGGTTACTACGCGACTTCGATGCTTGTGGGTAAGACATAAATAATAAGAGCAGATAAAATTTGTCCACAGAGACAAGCCAATATCCAGAACACAAGGCTAATCATGCCTTTTCGTTGAAACATATTGCAGATACGAACACTATTAGATCAGGAGTCACTGCAGGAACTCAAATCTATGTGGAAAAAGAACTGTATAGAACCTGACGGAGAATCTGGGGCACTGTGCTGGCACCGCCATGCATGCAATTTCTTTCTTTTTTTTTTTTGAGTTTCTACGCAGACCTATGACCCATTTATGTTCCCACTGAAATCAATGGCAGATTTAATAGGTGCTCTATTTTTTCATTTTAATAGGCACTCTATTTATAGAACAATGTGTAACTTAAAAATGTGAGTATTCTAGTTTTGCTACATCTTCTACTCCTCAAGGGATACATCTTGCTGGAGAACTAAGTGGTATTCTATGGCAGTAATTGTAAAAGTGACTGCGTATTGTGCCCAAAAAGCCAGTAATAGCATATTTAGTACATTAGCCCACACTAGAGAACAGATTTTTTTTTTCTTTCTAGATAGCATGATGCCACAATCACAGTTCATCATTAAGACTTTGCTTGGTTTTGATGGAGCATCCCTCAAAACAAAATGAAATTCCTTTATATTTCCTAGACTTCGACTTCTGCCAAGCTGAGTCTGTCAAAGTTTAAGGATTATCAGAAAAGGCGCTGGTGAGGTGTGAAAACTGGAAAATATGGAGCTACTTCCCACTAGTCAGTCTTCCACCTCCTTCTGCAATGTCATATGTCAAAGGTGCATTCCTTGATGCACGCCACTTTTTTATTTTTTTTACGGTGATCTGAGCAAAAACTTTTCCTGTTAACGCATCTGGGAAATAGCAAAGCGGCACATTTTAGGGCCGTTTCATTCGAAAGATTTCACTCTGATGTCCATGTTGTTTGAGGAGTGCAGAAAGGGCCAGAATAACGCGTCAGATTCATTTTTTTTCCCCCGATGGGCCTGATGCCGCTTTCAGAACCTCGGCGCAGGAGAAACAAAAGCGGCTCCGAGAGACGCGGATATCGTCGCGCTAAGCTGCGGTGGTAGGCGTGCCTAGACGACTTGCTTGCAGACCAGCGCTTGGATCCAGCGCGAGCCAGAGCAGGTCTCCGAAAGCAGCGACCGCTGCACCTGAGCTTACGGCGCCCCTGGGTAGAGCCTCGGTAATTCGGGTGCCGAGCCACGCGGACGCACCCAGAGGGCGGTAGGCAGCGCGCGGGGACAACCGCAGCGGCAGCACGGCTGTGACACGCAGTCCACAAGTAATTTGCAAGCTTGCTTAACTGAAATAATTTTATTTAGAGAGCTTTAAAGCATCCCCTTTGCTCAACGGCGGCGTTACGAAGGCTGCTGACGCAGCCCCGGGACGCTGCTAAGTATCTGAAAAGCCTCTTCTCCGGATTTCGGCACATGTGCACCGCATTGCACCCAACCTTCCCTCCTGAGCCAAGAGGCACCTTCTGCATTATACAACCTATCCGGTTGTTCTCTGGTGGTGCTTATTCCTGAAAAACCCTAGAATCAGTTTGACCCTTAATTTAATCAACTTGTCCCTTAATGCAAGAACCATCCATTTCTGTACGGTTTGAGAAATATTCCTGTGCTTATCTTGGTTTTGCAGGGCGTGTACAACATCATTATGTGTCTTTCAGTTTTGTAACTGCCATGTCAGACAAACCTAAAGATTGGCCACGTTTTTTGTTTGAACTTGAAAGGAATATCCGTGTGCTATAGAAATCCTACTCAGTTAAGCTTGTCAATAAACCTTAATTATTTTGCCCACATAAACATAATTAACAAGTGTTTTAGCTTGCATCACTTAAAAGTAAAATTCAAGGCAAATGCAGCCTCCTACAGTTTCCTCATTTCTAACTTGGCTGCTATAGTTTTTATCCTGTTCTTACATATACTTCAGCTGGACTATTGCAATTATTCACCACAACACCATTGACATGAGCGCTAAATACTTGTTATTCAGAAATTCAAAGCGATTTTTATTACTTGCATTGTTTTATCTATACAATTAGAATTCAGCTTATGTCTCTCTCTGCTCCCCATCTCTCCCCTCTCTCCTCTAAGACTACTGACAAAGCCAGATACCTAATGCTCCATATCTCTGAAGACACGTAAGGTCATGCAAACAGAAAGCAAAATGAGTGTAGACTAGCAAACTGAAAAGCAAAACCACACACCCTACACGGAGAAGTAACGGAGCATGCAAATTGCAGGGCCAGAGCAGGGTATGACAGCTGTTAGATGCGAGGGATCACTCCTAGCAGTGCTCAGAAATCTGAGGAGCCGTGCAAGAAAGGGGAGAGTTAGGCCCACCCTTGCTTAAGCCAAGTAGAGATTGAAATGCAGTGTTTCAAATGGGTATATGCACACCACGTATCTTACATGACTTTCAGCAGGTTTTCTGCTAACTTCGGTTTGTCCAGCCAATATCTGCATGCCAAGCGGATGCTGAATGTTAAAAGAGGCTAACTTTAATGTATGGTGCTAGGACCTATTTAATTTCATACACATTCGAGCATATGCAGTTTCTTATTTCTTTTGGAAAGTGCCCATATTATTTACCATTAATGTACCATGCAATTTTCTCACTGTTCATAACAGTTTGTTTAAAATTATGTTATGAACTGTGACTCATGAACTGGATATTGTTAAAGAAAAACTCTTTTAAAAGGTACCAGGTACCAYGTGTCTTTAAACAGCTGGAAAAACTCTGCTGACATAACAAATGTATTTAAGCATACCAACAAGCCCAATGAAGTCAGAAACTTCCCAAAGATTTCATTAAGCAACTGAAGCTGATGGGTGAATACTGTTTGCCTGAAGTAAAGGAGACAGCTCAGCTGCCCAGAATCCAGCGGCAGAAAATAAACAATCAATATTTTCCTTCTCTGGGAACGGAAGGCGGCGGCAGCTGCCACGTGGTGTACACGGCTGAAATCTGCCTCCGTGACCAGCATTTGGGTTTTCATTAGCACAGACAAGGAGCATTTTTAAACTAAGTGACTTCGGGACCGATGTGGCTTGCTGTGCGAGTCAGAGGAGCAACCTGACCTTCACCTTCTAGACGTCTCCCGGGTGCCTTTATCCTCACTCATGTAAAAGCCTTAGAAAGCGTGCCCACAGGAGATATCTCCACTGGCCGCGGTGTGAAACCTGAGGGCAAGGAGGACGTTGTCCAGAGCCCACTGCGTACATGCAAGGTTCCCTGTCACATCCGAGAGGAGAAGAGCAGTCCTAAATGAGCTTCTCACGTCCTTTATGGCTCTTGCAAGATTCATACAATTTTGCTGTATTTAATGTTAAGGAAACTCATGCTGTGATTATACCGTAACTGTGGTTATACCAGCGCAGCACACTCTATTGAGCAAAAATGTAAATGATGGCAGGACTGTTAATATGCCAGTACTAATCTGGCCCATGCAGGAAAGTGCACCAACTCCTTGTGGGCTTTTAGCTTTATCACTGCTAGAGGCAGGATGCTAACGTCAGCTTCTCTGATGGTTAGGTCTGTCGCAGAAGTCCTACCAGGACAGTGGGCAGGCTCGTCAGTCTCGTGTGGCTTGAGATCCTGCAGCCTGTAAAACAAAGGTGACAAAACATCCCACATCCCACCTCCCACTGGGGCCTGATGAGAAATATATTAAAAACTGTGAGCTCCTCAGCTTGTGATACAGGTCATTAGTGATCACTGGGGTTACACTATTATCCTTAATCTAGGCCATTATGAGTAAATTAAGGCTCTTCTACTTGTTTTCAGTGTTTCAAGTAACAAGATCAGAGGAATATTCTATAATTAAGAATAGAATAAACATAAACATAAAAATAAGTATAGAATAAACATTATTCTATAATGTTTTCAACATAGGATGGTTTTCAATCATTTTACCTTTAAACAAAATAAATAAATAAATAAATAAATAAATAAATAAAACAGGGCTAAGCAAAGCAGTACAAATTAACACATTAAGAGACACATTAACTGAAATGCTGTATCATTTGGAAATGGCAATGCAAATAATACGGAGACACAAATTCCTTTAAAAACTGTCACAGATCACTGTTTCTATTATTATAAAAATGCGCTCAGCTATCCTACTGTGCTAGATGTTAATATGTAGGTCCTTTTTTAAACTCGAATTAGATTAGAATGTTAGTAGGTCATAATGGAGCTATTGTTCTGCCACCATGTACATTCCAGCGCAATTCTGCTGCTGATAACAACTCGGCTTGTGGAATTCAGGTTGAAGGAGAACGCTACACCTTTATGTCAAGCCATCTAACGAATGCGACCGTAAACAAACCATACACTTTAAAACAGCAAGTGCTGAGATAAGCGTTTCCCTCTCACATCAGCATCGAAGACAGCAACCTTGGGCACCTTCCTGATGAGTCAAACCCCGTCGCCAAAAGAGATCGCGGGCTGCGATCCCGCACGGCGCTCTGCCCTCTCCCCGGCAGCGGGTGGATTTCCTCACCCTCCCTCCCGCGCGGTGACTTTCACGTGCAAGGACCCCAGTCACCGGGGCTTGCACCAAGTGTTTTATTTGCAGGACTCGGGAGCCTTTGGCTTCTGGCACAACATTTTTGCCTGGTCACATTCAGATCAATGCATAAAGGTGAATCTCTGTACAGTCCCAGGATTGCTCCTACCTCACAAAACAGCTGTGCCTGAAGTTTTCGGCTCTGCTAACTGTCCTTGAAAATTGCTCCACACATGAAGATAAGCATGCTCTAAGCAGCATCTGGCTTGTTTAACCAAGAATAAAAACTATATAATTCAAATTTGCAAAGCTACACCCAAAGCCTCCTGTGCTTGTCCAAATATTAAGGCAAATCTAGTGCCTTTAGTATGTTGTTAACTGCCTCCCAAGAAAGCTTAATGCATCCTAAATATGGGGAGGGGAGAACTGTGGATTACAAGCGGGGAAGAATGAACAATGTGTTGCTGTTGCAGAAAAAGGCCTGAATTCTCCATTGTTGGAGGGCTTTAAAAACACATTAGACAAGCATTTGTCAGGAACAACATAGGAATATCTGAGCCTTCCCTAGAGAAAGGAGCTGGATCAGAAGATCTCTAGAGGGGCCCTTCTAGCCCCCCCCCCTTTTTTTTTTTAATAAGTTTATCTTAAATAACTTACCTCCAGCTGAACTTAGCCAGATGCCAACATACAAAGGGAAAATCAGAGTCAGCCTTTTCCTGCCCGCCCCCAAGCATGATAAGAGTCTCACTGGAACTGATGAAAAAAATTAGGTGCAGGTTTTATGTTTCTACTTACTATTATCAGCATTCATTATTATTAAAACAGCTACAAAAATCATAATAATAACAAATAATAAGAGTTCATTCTGTTGCAGCGATGAGACAATTTTCTGCCCATTTACGTCATTGTAATTTAAGTTACTAAACAGCAGCTACGCTATACCTTTACAAATATTTCTCTTTTGAAGCAGTTCTTTTTGATTGGGCTGACCCATCTCCAGCTTATACAACACGCATAACTTTATGTTTGCAACACCTACAGAATGATCCAATTTATGGATATTGTAGATGTTGTTTGTTAAAGTAATGGACTGAAATATTGGTAAACCCTTTAAAAATAAGAGTGTAACCAATTAGCAAAGTGACCATATAAGTATTTCTCCAGCTGCTAACTCARACCTAAATAATACAATATCCTTGGTCAAAACTGAAGCCTGGGAAGAAAAGTCTTCTGTTGCTTCATTTTTATCCACACTAAAAGCAGAACCACAGCAGCCAGCTACMTTCAAACAGATGCCAAACGTGCTTTGGCAAACTGCTACTCAGCAGCCACTTAAGGATTGTTACTACTTGCAGTKACCAACTGGCAGAAAGCAAAAAAAATGGACACACATTTATTAAAGCACAGTGCCCGGGGTTATGCACATAAAACTCCTTAACTTTCAGAGCGAGCTGCAAGATGCTTCTACTTAAGACCCAAACAGGGAATTTAGACCCTGATGTTAAGCACATACGTATTAAAATACTGACTTTATTAAAGCAGTGGGATTAAAATTGAACTAATGGAAAAAGCATGCCAGAAACTACATACTGAACACTCATACCGACATTTCCTTAAAAAAAAATGGGAACTCAAGTTTGGGAAAAATTTGGATTAAAGGTTCAACTATAAAGCGTCATTCAAGTTGGCACAGGAAAAAAATGAGCGTTCTTTCCTTCGCAGACCAGGGTGGGGGTTTGGTCCCAGAAGCAGAGAGCTTGGCAAGCATGAGCATCAGGGTGTTTGGGAAGACCTGGGGCACTTACAGGAAAGCCCGTGTCCCAGTTCCCGGGGCTCCTTGCCTCCAGGACCACCTTCTGAGGCAACAGCCGCGAGCAGCAGCGGGGATGAATAAAATAGCACTGCAAGGAGCGGTGAGGCAGCAAGAAGCAGGCAAACAAGCAGGACAGCTTAACAGGGCAATTGCCTTCCTGCTGAACCAGTCCTGTGGGCTGCCCCTCGGGCTTCTCCGCACAAGCTCTTCCACAGAAATGCTGCAAAGCTTAAATTATTGAGATTTGCGGAGCGCAGTGCGTCAGCAGGTACCAGAAAGCTCTCTCCACCTGCAAAATAAAGCAAGGAACAGAGGAGACCCCATAGGTGCTAGCAGCTTGCTTGGAGCTTGCTCTGATGTCAACGCTGCAGGTGGGCTTTCTCGATGCAGCTGCGCAACACCACGCGGCAGCAGAGCCAGTCATGCTCCCACCTCATAGTTAAACGCTCCTGTTCTTGTTTCGTCGTTTTTCACCGGGGCCTTTTCACTTATTCGGAACCATCCACCACCCCCGAGCTAGCGCTCAGATTCACACCAAGAAAAACATCACCGCTTGCCACACGTTCACAGCAACAGACAACCACGAGGAGCAAGGGGGAAGCACCAAGGATGACGGTGTGGTGCTCCAGCCGGGCACGAGCACTGAACATAAACATCGCTGCTGCTTACGCACCACCCTGGCAGCTCACGTGCGCTGAAACAGACGTTTCCTGGGTTTTTCCCATCGCAGGAATGATTACCTAGCAGAAACACCACAGATTAAATAGAGCTAGTTCTTTGCAGTTACTTTCACCAATGAAGATCTCAGACAAGCTACTATACTTTTCTAATTCCTTGCAGAACAGGACAAAAGATACAGGAATTTTCCCGTGAAATTTTTTGTGTTTTTCCTTGGTATGCTCTGACACCACGAGGGCTTCTGCCATATCCGAGCCAAACACAAGTGTGCTGCTACCCTGATTTTTTTTCTCCAGATAACCCAAATAAGACCTAGATAAACCCCATGGCTGTATACAGCTGGTGGCAAGAGTCAAAAAGGACGGTGGCACTAACGATGGTGTCACTAACATGGTATCTGAACGACCGGAATGACACCACACGGGGTGAGGTAACAGAGCAGGGTCATCCCAGGCCTTTTTCAATGCTGGCTTTGACCACAGCCTAGAGGTGAAATTTCAGAAGGAGTCACACCTCCTACTTAATCTCTTCTGGGGTTCTTTGGCTGCAAGACAAATTCCAGTACAATATCCCGTCGGACAGCCGTGACCGGCCGCTGTGGAAGGAGGTGGGATTTCATGAAGATGACGTAGAGGCACAGACTGACGCTTGCAAGCTCTTGAAACGACTGGCAGCTGGAGAAGCCCGCCTGCGTCACCTAACCTGCCCAGCTCCACTTCGCAGCGCGGCCGGCCAGGCTCTCACCGGCGCCTCCGCTCGCCCGCCCGCAGCGACGCTCCGCCGCCGCCGCTTCRCCGCCCCGCTACTCCCACCGTTACAACCGACCTCCAGACGACTGGAGATGCTCCTGCTTTAGCTTCAGGCCATCGCACCTCGTCTTTCCATCTTCTGAGAATGTGGATAATTCCCTTCTTTCATTTACACTACTACCCCTGCAATTATTTATAGTCTGTTAATGCAAATCTCCAGAGTCTTCCATTTAACACAGTTCCTTTAGTTTCTTTTTCTGCAGTATGTCTTATTCTTCTATCACTATCCATTATTGCTTTGTATTTTCTCTGTTTTTTACATAATTTTTACATTATGGAGACTAGCTTGCATTCACCATTCCAAATCTAGAAAAATTACAACTATATGAGCCAGAGTCTTACTATTTTAATATTATAACCTGGGAAACGTGGGTGAGTTTTATATGACAACAAAAGATATATTTGAAATACCCAGACAACCCCCCTTTTAACATGTCAAATCTCACATCCTGAACCTGGAAGTGTAGGAGCAAGGTTTTGAGAATTCTTGGTATGTCCCAACTATTGCAGTTTTCTTCAACTGCATGCTAAGAAACAAGCGTGTCATTCTTGTTAAAATAATAAATAATAATGAAAACCTCAGCCTGACTGTTAACAAAACCTTTACTCTAGATGATGGTGACTCCTTTTTCTATCAGTTGATATGAATTTAAAATTTAAATCATGGAGCATACTTTCCTCATAATGGGCAAAAGCTTCAATAATAGAAGATACCAGAAGAGGCAAACATAGCGCTGACTGTAAAAACAGTTCTTGGAAAATGCAAAATTAGTCTGAATATGTAAAATACATATGGATATACTAGAAGAAAGCATTGGAAATGGCATAGTCAGAATTAGCTAAATAATGCACAAATGGACTTGTAATTATCTTTGGGAATAATCTTGCTGTATTTTCTCTCCTTTTACTTGTGAGATCATGTTATTCATTATTGACTGCTGGTTTATTGATAAAAATGTTGGCCTATTTTAAAATTTTCCCAGTTTTTATGTATTTAGTTTTCATCCTATCAAAGATACTCACCAATAAAAATCTATTAATTGGTGTTCTCCAGATTCAACCATCCAATCACAGGCCATAGACTATCTATTTCTGCAGTAGTCACCATGAAATTACTTGAGCACAGGCCAGTCATTAGTAAGTATACCCCCTTCTGATACAGGGAAGCACTATTATCTCCATTTTATAGGGCAAAGAGGCATAGAAAAATTGAGCTGCCCAAAAATGTTTTAAAAACTTCTGAAAGGGACAGAACCTGAATCTAGATCTTCTGAGCTGCTGTTCAGCCTCTTCACAGGAATACTCTTAAGAAAAACAGATAATGTAGCTGCAGCTGAAAAACCTAAGGAATGGCTCATTATATGCAAATCAGATTTATCTTCTCATATCAGGAGGCTCTATGCTGTATTGGCACTGAAATGACTAATATTAACCGTAGAGATCATGATAAAATGGATCTCCAAGGGATAACAGAGACATGATGGAATAGCAATCATGGCAAACACACAGGTTTGAAGAGGTATGTGCATACATTTTAAATCATTCAGGTAAAGAGAAATAATGTTTATGACAGTGTGGTAGAACTGAATATTAATGATGTAATAGACGTCAAGAGAAAAGAGGGATAAAACAAAATCTGCGTGGATCAAAATCAGTCTGGAAAAGAAGGGGTCTTCTGTGGCAGAGCTGGAGCCTGCTCTGGGCCACCAGATACAGCGATGGAGAGAGGCAGCTCTGTAATGTTACAACGGAGAAGAAAATGTCAGGACAGTGTATTATTAGAGCAGACTTAAACTTCCCATACACAGAGAAGAAATGTTACTAGTAGCTGTAGGTCCTGGTTATTCCGGGACACGAATGATAGTAAATGTCTTCAGCGAGTAGCCAGTGAACCCACACTGCTGCAGTTCAGTTTTGAGTTTATTTTCCCTAAGTGGATAAGATCTGACCTGGATGACCATGGGCTGATTCACCTTAGATTACGTGAAATGATACAAAGAATTAAGCTCTCCATTGCAAAAGATCAAATTTTGAAAAATTAAGACAACTGAACAGTTTAAGAGCTCAGAATTCCTTCAAATGCTCATCAAATGTATTAATAAAGAAAAAAGAAGAAAAGAAGCAAGGTTCTATGTATTGCATGTGACATCAAGATTAAGGATCCTCTAAGTATAACTCTATAACTAAATTAATACTTGATTCGCTTTTCAGCAGACATGATAACTATCCTGCCAAAGGTAGGATGGCTAATGGGAAAGAGGATACAGAACGAAAATAATCAAAATGAAATACAGGTGAAACAGCTGCAGTGGGCTAGACAGACTCTGTCCTAAGACAAGGCCATATGCAGGAGAACGGATGAAGCATTATTTTGTATTTGAGGAAGAAAAGCAGAGCTGTTCATTGAACTACTGACTTCAATAATATACAACGTTTTGAAATAAATATGGGAGGAAAGACACCATAAATTGAATGTGCAAGGAAAACAGGAAAAAACAGAATATGGATTTACCAGAATTAGATTGTGCCCAACTTACGCAAGTCTTTCTTTCTACAAGACACCTGAATTTGTAGACAAAAAAATCTAGATCTAGTCCATGTGCGTCTCAATAAAACATTTGACAGAGTTCAACACGGGATACTATTAGCTAAGCTGAAAATGCCAGCAATTTGCACAAGAATTGCCAGATGGGTAACAGATTCCTTGAAGAGAACATGAGGAGTAACTTTGAAAAGGAAACATTAGGCTAAAAGAGGTTATTAAGAGAATTCATCTGTGATCAGCCATGGGAACGTCCTTACTTAATATCATCACCAATGATTTAGCCACAGAAATTAGGAAGGGTGTAATAAAATTAATGACACAAAGTCGGGCAGCGCATTCAGTAGAAGACTGAGTAATAGAAATCGCCTGAATGTCTTTGGCCATGGGGAAGAGCCAACCTCCCTGCTTTTATTATAAAGGTGTATCATCAAAACCTAAAGGGGTGAACTCCAGCTTCTTGCAATTTAAGTTAAATTCTCAGGGGAGGTGGATACCTGCAGCAGAGACCATGACACCATCTATTGCAACTGGAAAAAGGGCACACGACGTATTTCTGGCAAGGACAGGAAAGTAATAATGTCAGGCTGCAAGGCAAGGGTGAGACCCTCTCTGGAGCACTGGAGCACCGCATTTTGTTCCATCAGTATCGGGAATGGTGGATTCAAACTGATGACCCCACCAGAATGGCTGGTGGGAAGATCCATCTCAAAGGAAGAGACTAAAAGAGCTTGGCTGGTTTAGCTTAGCAAAAAGAAGGCTGAAAGGGGAAAGGGAAGAATGTCAGGCACAGTCACTGGAAGTAAAAGTTAGTACCAGAAGAAACAGAAATAAAATGACCAGAAATAAATTCTGTTTGGAAATTAGAAGATTTCTAGCCATCATAAGAACAAGAAAACAAGGCGTTATGGACAAGCATTCCAGTAGAAGTCCCTGGAGAAAGAAAAGAAAAAGACATGGAAAAAAAAAACTCTAGAAAGTTGCAACACAAAGCACAATCAATTTATAAAAGAACATTTATGGTCTTGCTTTGCACAGAAGAGACTAGACTAGACTTAACAACCTTCCCTTCCTGTCTTCTGTTTTTTATTACAAAAAGATACTTTTCCTTGTGAAAACACTCGTCACGAGGAAAAAATTATGACATTACATTCATACCTACCCTATCCAAGTATGTTCTAAAATAGCCCAGGCCTAATAAAGCTGACTTTTGATCAGCATAATGAAAATCTGAACCTATGCTTTGCTATAAACAGACTCATTTATATTATATATTTGAAACAGATACAGAAACTGCATTTCACGGTGTCATTTCATTCCACGGAGGCAATTGCCTTGTAAGCAAAATGTAACAATATGTCGGCATGCAGAACCATATTAGCTCCCATAAAATTCAAAGACACAAGGACCGATCAATTTTAATGTAATTTAAAATTTGAAGGAAGTGCTGTTAAACTGCATTTCCTCAGTTTGTAGATGTCTACCACTTCTTGCAAAACACCACCTGCGTCAGAGAAGAACTTGACCATTTCACTGTCAAACGTTCCACCCCATCTCAGATGGTAATATCCAAAACAAACAAACAACAACAACAACAACAACAGTCAAGCTGTTTATGACATCATTAGGGGTGAGAAATGAAAGCTGCATTTAAAATGTGAGCGGGCGATAGAGGGTGTGACAACAGATCACTTTTGCAGAAACTAAGGGACAGGGAAAACACAGTCCACTGCTATGGGACACAGTTGACCAGCCCAGCACAGCTCACCGACCACGTCCTCATTTATTCTCCTTCCACCACCAAGCACCACAACCCCTGTGCCCCAGTACAGCTCCCTGCTGCCTGACCTCCTACAAAAATAGAGCTTTCTGCTGCGTTTTGTTACTTTTTGGAGTTCAAGAGCCCATTCAGAACAGGCTCCTGATCTCTCTCCACCCCTCCGCTGTTCAGGCTCATGTAATCTCCTCTGTTTCCATATTATCCTCCAGAGCTGAGCAAAGCCTCAGTGTTACAGATCATCTCCTCACCCATCCAAGTCAAGTGCAAGCAATCTTCCTCTTCACATAAATCAGCAGTGATGCCCTGGTGATTTCAATACCCAATTCAAAACACCTCTGCTAATGTGCAAGAACATTATGGCCCACTCCAAACTTTTCAGTAACATTTCTTTCTGTTCCCCAACCTATTTCCTATGCTCTGCAACACAATCTGACATTTTAAACTGTTTAATTAATCGTATTCCTTATTTTTAACACATAAAGCCATTTTTGATCCTTCGCAAATATGGATACAAATATTAATACATTTCTCCACAAAATATACACAGTTTTGGGAATACAAGTGTCAGACTTCCCAATATACATGTGCACTTCTGCAAAGGCCAACATACACGGTCAGTCATGAGTGTACATGATGAAAAAAAAAAAGATTTTCAAATTCCTCTTTTTTTCCCACTGGAAAACTTTACAAACATATGCTTTCGGAGGAATTGTATCATTTTGTCCTAACAGATGCAATTTTCATGGGAAAAACTCCTCAGAAGTTGCTCCAGTCTAGGCACACTGAAAATAAATCTTGAGCTATCAGCAAGATCAATCTATATATGGTTTATCAATGAGCATAAAGGATTTATGTCAAGTGTCACATGAGGGTATACTGCTGCTAAAGGATATCTGATTTCCAAACATAAACATAAAAAAGTGGAAGTATCCACACAGCTGCAAAACTGCTGGGCTATACTCTGAAGTCACATTCTCTCCCCCATGTGACACAGAAATAGAAGTTCTTCCTCCTCCACAAGTAAAGTATTACCTTGCATTAGTTAAAAACAAAAACAAAACAAAACACAAACTTTATAATAAACATTCTTTTCATTTATCTTTCTGGAAAAAAATGGAAGCAACTTACCCGGTAGGAGCAGAAAAAGGCATTGTGCAATGATTCCAACACATGATTTACTCTACAACAATCTCATTTGCGAGCTTGCTAAATATATGCACAGTACCACAAATGGAACATGGATTTGGTTTCAGAAGACAAATTAAACTACTTTCAGGTTCTGATCCTAACATTCCTTTAGCTATTCTGATGTCTTCCAATACTGTAATATTAAATAAAACATATCCTTGGTCATAACACATGTGCTAGCGCCTCACAAACAGGGGAAATTGGTTAGTAAGGGACTAGACAAAGAAAAGTGACTAATCCGTAGCACAGATGAGGAAATCCTGTCCTCACTGAAATCACAGTGGCAAATTCCAGTTGATTACAGAAGGGCAAGAATTGTATCCAGTGTATTTCTATTATGAAGAACACATCCAAAAGAGGCAAGTATTTTCCTTCCTTTAGCTTCTTCAGAGATGAATTATCCATTTTTCTTATACCACTAATCACAACAGAGTATCATAAAAAGTTGTATTAAAATCAACAGTGACTTACCAATCCTCTCTGCCTGTTCTCTACAATTCAGGTGATTATGGGAAAGGGTAGGAGAACTTTTTTGTGAGTCTTAATTTACTGTTTGTAAGATATCCTGAGAACACCACAAGAAAGATGCTTCACAAGTGCAAAATAATAATAATAATATTATTATTGTATTGTAAAGCCGTGCAGAAAACACAAAAAGTTGGCATGAGTAGCACTTGTCTCAACAGTGTAAAGCCTTCAAACAGTCTGAGGAGGAGCCTCACAAAAAAGAGTCCAGTTTGTCCCTCAAACACAGCTGTGCAATCCCAGGGATATCAAGAGGGAGATGTGCACATACCTATTTAAATTATTCCCACAGGATGCATCCTGTCTCTTGCATGCTCTGTACAGCTCCACTGAAGTCAACGGTGCAGACCCTGGCCCTGCACCTCCAACATACAGCCGTGAGTACACCTCCTTCACCCACTGTCAGTTCAGACATACAATGATCTTAGCAACAGTTAATACCATTGACAGCAGCCGACATTGAAGAAAAAATATGCTATCCCATAATGTGTCTTTGTTGTCTTTTTTACCCATGAGGCTTTTCTTTTCTTTATTAAAGCTGTATACTGTAGACATAACCTCACTTCGTATTCTTCACCAAAGGAGCTGGAGGCAAAAGTTTCATTGATCCAAGACCCGACAGTCAATCAGTAATCCCAGTGCTTCAGGTACTCATTTTGAAAAGTAGGCTATAGGGTCTTTAATGCAAGAAGAGAAATAAACAACAAGCACAGGGAGTTCATGTATATTGCTGGTACTCCAGAAGGTCCTTTTTGTTCTTTTGCTCTTTATTTCTATTATAACTCGACTTTACACTCTCTAACCCAATAGGTAAATTTTCCCAAAGGCCCCAAGCCTATTAGAAGTCCAAATGCATGATCAGGTAAATTGATGTTGGAAAGTTTCTGAAGACCACTATCCACCACAATTCCCAAAAGAAAAGGTAATACGGTGGCATTTCTTGTTACTTTTTAAGGCAAAGGCAGTGTCTGACTAGTTCAATTAGCTTCTTGGCAATCTTTTCCAGCTTTTTAAAGGGAACATCACTAAATGTTCAAAAATAATCAACAGTTACAGGCTTAAAACAAGATGGAGACTTGAAGACTTCTCTAAAAACAATTAGCAGTACATAATTAAACTATTATTCATAATATTTAATACCTTATACCACTTGACATTTTACAGTTCTTTGCACACATGAACAGATTACTCTTTGGAATATTCCCATACCTATGGCAAGTTTCATTCTTACAAATGAGAAATCTGAGACCAAATTTCATATATGGTGAAACTCCATTGAAGCTGAGTGCCTGCTCTGTATAATAGAAAAAGCCACTGTTAGAAACACGGTCCAGGAATAGTTTTCTCTGAGGTCCCTCAGCTAGTCTGATCTTAGAAACTAGGCCAGGATAACATTCAAATGTTTTTGGAAATACTAGCCCCATACTCTACACATCATGTATATTTATAGTGCATACTTAATAACGTTAATGCAAATATATATGAATGCAAATAACAGGTCACTGACCTATATCAGTTCTTAGAGGAAGCAGAGCACACTCTGAGATTCTTCTTGACTACAGGAAGTTGCTTAACTGAGCGGGTAATGCCAGCTTTCCCTTCACACTTCGTCTCCGTCCTCCATGCGGCACCCAACTTTTGCTCACAGCCTCCTGACTTCCTCACAGCTGCAGGAAAAGTCCAACTCAAAGAGACATTGCAAAAACCAAGAGAGACTTACGGCCTCGCATGGAAACACGCTAAAAGTTACAGCATTTCCCGGACTGGTGATGAAAGGACTTACAGTTACAAAGGCCAGCTTGCATTCCCTGCAAACTCAGGCACCCTCCCGAAGCCTTAGACCTACGGGGTGGCTTGGTTTTACACTGTCACTAGCATATCTTTTCGTCTAGACGATAGCCATTCTCCTTAGTGTGCATATTCCCAGTAGGAACCCACTGTTTTATCCCAGTTCTCCTACAGACCTACTCTGGCTTGAATCCTTGGGCGTACGAACAAAGTGACACTATAATTCACGGCACATATTGTGTGCCAGACACTCTTGCCACATGAAACAAGACTTCCTTCGCAAGACTATGGCTGGTGCGAAGGCACAAAACCCCAGTGCCAAGGGCTCCCAGCTCCCAAGGATCTCAGAGATTTCTGTGTCGGGGTGAGCAGGCTACCTGCCCTTTCCTTACAAAAACCAAATTCCAGTCAGGATGGCATTGAGGAGGGAAAAGATCTTTTCTGCCCAAGATCCTTTTCTGGAGATTCCACCACAGCCTGGGGATGATCAGGCTGATGCAGTCATAGCTGCATTTTAATGTGGCTGATGTGCCAAAAAATATTTAAACCAAAGTTCTGCTCTGGACCCCAAAGCCTCAGATGTGCACAGGACCAGACACATCCAAGAAGATGAGTTGCTCCCCATCACGCAGCTGGGAGCAGCCACTCACTGAGCAGGGGTAACGCAGGGGGACAGATCACTTCTTCCCGCTCCAGTAAATCCATACCTGCCTGCAGGCACACAAGGAAGACCATTAACTTCTCTGAGGCCACTAGTGTACACTCAGTTATGTCCAACCTTGCATTTCTACAGCACTGGGGTCTTGCTGTGTGCTGCGGCACTCAGTGTATGGCTTATGAATTATTGCTGTAATGATAACAGGAGATTTGTGAGAATGCTGTTCAGTCCTAAGTACAGCAGACCATGCAACAGTGAGCACCTGACTGAAGGCAATATGTCATGTTGAAAACCTGCAAGGAGCAACCACATTTTCAGTGTATCACTTATACTAAGCAATCTTCCTGATGACCCCGCTGAACCCCCTTGTACAGAATATATTTTTCTTATTTGAAGCAGCTTATGTTTGTCAGGATGATGTTGAATCAGCTAATGCCACATACCAGGGCAGGCTGGGAAAGCAGAGTCTTTCTCCCCTGCCCCTGAGGCCGTGATAGCAGGGCTGTAGGGATGCAGGCAGCAGGAATTGTTCTCTTCACATTTACACAGATACCAGAAAAATGATTTCCAGATGTATTTCAGTTGCCTGAAAATATATTGTGCCTCTTTTAACAAGTCTCTGATACAGCAAATATTTGCCCGTTTGGAGGACCTGGACACTCGTTCATTGCATCAACTGCAAGAGATAATCTGCTCCGTGGTCACTCGTGCAGTGGTATGATTTGTCTTTAATGGAGTCATGATACAACTGGATGTGATTCAAGAAGGGGCCCACTCTGCAAATAATATATAAAGAAATATGTTACAACATCCAAGAAATCTGGAGTCTCAGAGATGCAGAAGAATCATCCTCATTCCAAAAAAAACTTAAAAATATCAGGCTAATGCTGCTTTAATTAAAAATTTCACTTCCAAGGAATGAAATAGCAACCACCTCTTCATGTTTGGACCGAGTAGCTTGCTGAGGTTTATGGATCCACCAGTATACAATGGTAACACAAAACAGCAGCTCTATGAACATAAATGAATAAAAAACAGAGAATCACTAAACCTCAATTACAAATTCTAACAGTGCCACGAACAAAACCAGATTTGTTTTTAAGGCTCCTTCTTTTCTTTCTTTCCTTCACCAAGACACAATTGGATGTTGGAAAGGCTACAGACGAAGAATAAAACTACCAATTCTCCTCCTTAAATAAAAGGTTAAGTTTGTAATTATAGGACTTTGGCATATCATTTTGTGCAATTACTAATTAACTACAGTCCCCGAACAGAGAATGCAGAAGTAGGGATTTTCTTCCTCAAGAGCAGCGCCTGCTTCTTTTAGGTCCCGCTCTGGTACGGGGAGGGAGGGCGGAAACACACACACCACACACACGCGCACGCAGGCATGTGCGCGCTGGGGCGCGTTGGGGGGGGGGGACGGAAAAAAAGCTCGGAAACGGCGCTTTGGGGGAAAGGCGGGCTGCGCCGCGGGTCGCGGCGGCACCGCGGGGCTGGGCGTTTTGGGGCGGGGGGCAGGAAACGCAGAGCCGCAAAGCGGTGTTAG